>NC_056727.1:1203407042-1203617042 GCF_019279795.1 Protopterus annectens
TCTTTCCCACAAGCATGTAGTATCAACATCACATATGAGGTTAAAGTCCTTACAGTGAGTTATCCATCTACTATGCTTCCTACAGACAGGTAGCATATGCAATCAAGCAGGATCACACATTGGCCCATATGCAAGGCATAGAATACCTCTGAGTAGTCTATATGCCACAGGCGACAATGACACTCATTGCAGATGATCCCCATTCAACACAAACTGATGACATGAAGTGTTTTTGTGAGGGACCATACTGATGTGTGCAATTGTCACTACTGCTTGGAAAGGTACATCAAGAAATGGCCATTGCAGTCAGGTACTGGTATGCTGAGGGAAGAGTACTTGGAGGTTATGAGTAAGTCATGTACAGGTGACTGTGACCTCAGATATTCCATATGATTCCTGCCATACCACTGTAGAGACATGGTGAGCAAAGGCACATTAGGTGCAAACCTATGTGGCCAGGACTGTGTGCCCAGTTCTTTCATCCCTGAGTATGTACATCACATGCTGCAACTGACGTGCTACTTACCAGGTACATAGGTCTAACTGATGGAAATGATACTGCATATATATTTGCATGGAGTTTATGGCCATTAGTATGTCAACAGGCATGTGTTCACAATACCCTCTTGCAAGACAGTGACATACCACAGAGACTCTATGAGTGCACACAATTTTGTGTTGCGTATGTGTGCCATCAATGGGCCACTTAGTTACCTCTACAATGACAATATCTTGGATGCCTAGGTGGGTGCTTAGTAAATGTTGCCTGAGCGGGGGATATAGTCAGATGTCTTTGTTCAGTCTAGGGGGTTGTACGCCTTGGTGAACCCTCATCCACGTCCTTGGTGTCTACCTCGCAAATGTCCACCATGTCTAGCAGTCATGCTCCCCCTGTCACACATCCAAACTGTGTACAGTCAACTGTGTGTAGATCACATACATGTGTGCTGATCAGCTCCATGATGATTGCCCCTATGGGTATATAGATATGGATGCTTAGACAAAGAGGTGTATAGTTATGTTGGTCCGTGGATACACCACCTCTGTGCAAGGGTATCACAGTTGCTGTTGTGCACTCTGCTGGTGTGCAGACAGTGATATCAGTATGATTGCAAGGGTTTTCTAATGGTGTTAGTAATCCTTGTCAGCTCACATGTGGGATGCCACCTGGAATATTAGGATATGCAACAGATGCTTTTTGTCTTCCATTGAGAGGCCAGTTATGAAATGCTCTGTAAATATTGAAGTTATGGGACAGGTTGTAGGAATGTCATGTGTCACATGTGGTGGGAACAAGGGAGTGTAGTTGACACAGACAGTGTGGGAGTACAGGTTAGGTATGAGTACAGACCCATCATATGTGGCATCATGATGTATGAGGTCATCAACAATCTGGGCCTGTCCATTGAGGTCACACATGTAACTACATGGCACACTGTGGTTCTGCTTTGTGAGGGTGGCTACTTTTGTCACTTACCATGTCTACACAACATCACAACACTACTTCTTTTGGCTGAGGAGGTAGTGCCTGTGTGCTAGAGGGGCACCCTTACCCCAACTGTCACAAAGCAATGTCTACCTCTTACTGTACAGCCTGCTAATGGCAGTTGTCCACCAGTCAGGTTTTCTGAGCCATGATGAGACTGTGTCCCTCCTGTCACATACAACTGAGTTCATGCAGTTGTAATGCTGCTGACACAAATGCATGGGTGTAGAGCTCTGCATACTTGCTTGTCCCATCTGAAGGCGGTGGTGTAGTCACACTATGTCAACCATCCCACAAGAGGTAATAAATGGCTTTCTTGACGTATATATCTGTATTGTCTCCAAGGGGGGTATGTGCTTGGTAGTTCTCAGAAGACTGATCTGTGGCCAGATCCCACCAGGGTGGACCTCACATTGGGGAGCTGTACTGGTCACCCATAGTGGTAAACATATGATGCAGTACATTGGTTCCCCATGTGAGGATGTCATAGCACTGCTGCAGGGCACTGTAGGTAAGGACCTGGACCATCCTTTGTGCAAGTGAGCTGCACACTAAGCAACACAGTGTGTACATATTACATTTCCCACACGTGTTTGTCTGTGCTCTGTACAGACACCTTGCATGACTCTCTTCTTGCAACATGCTGGAAGTAACTACAATACTTACTTGCACAGAGGGCAATTAGCATGTAGTGCCAAGTAGTGTCCCCAGATCTCAGAGTCATGTCACCTAAAATGCCATGATAGGCATTAGCATGGATACGAGCACTAACACTGTTGTACACCTACTGACACTGGACTAAACACTGTTACCTTTGCTCAAGGCCAGATCATCCCTACCAACTGAACCGTTGGAGCCCACTGACTGTTACACTATGCAATGGATGTTAGACATATGTCTCACTCCACCAACTATGGCCTGACAAGGTGTATGACAATATTAGGCTAGCAGGTCTTACTGGAAACTGTGTATGTCATGTACATAGTATTATGTCAGCTGGTGGATAGACAAGTGTCTGACTGTCATATTCTGGGAAGATAGAATTGGGAGATCTATGCTGCAATGATGCCAGTCACTAGTGGAGTTCACCATCCTCCATTATTAGTGCATCCCATCTACCTATTCCCTCTCTGCAGTCACAGCTACTGTCAGTGACCTCTGAGTACATTAGCAGAAGATTGCATATTAGGAGCAGTCACAGACTCTCACAGAACCAACAGTTATCCAGGATGGCCTAAGACAAAGTCAGTTGTTGAATGAGTCACTGACAAAGACTAAATGCCACTGACTGCACAATACTATCCTGTGGGAAATCATCCATCCCCACAAAATGTTGTAGTGTCCGCACACTGCACACAGTTGAGCCATTTCACATGGAGTTATGGACACAGAATAATGTAGCCTTTGACTGTCTCTGGTCAGTAAGATGCGGGGATGCATTCACTGTAGTACAACCTATACCGCTAAGTTTGGGATGTATATCCCAGACTGTGACTACTACACTGAATGTGGCAGCCATCACACCTATCATTTTGTGCAATGGCACCCTTGCTATGTCACTACACAGCCATATCATACAACTGTAGCAGACACACAAGTTTCATGGTACACCAGTACACTATGTAGCTGACATGTCCTATGGTGTCCGTGTCACAACTGTACATGCGTAGTCTGTCTCCTAAATGCTTTGGAGGGAATGTGTATGGCTCCATACGGGGAGGTGTCTGATCCCATTGTGTGCCTCCCAAGAATCCATAACAGGACTAACACATCTCACCTGTTCTACATGCCTACAACATCACTGTGGTATACATAGTACATGCTGGAGAGAAAGGTATGTTACACAGGCAGTACACCCTACATGAAACATGCCCCCCATCCATGTGAAGCACATTTCTGCTGTGATACAGATCATGTGCAGGTTACACAATAGGATGCAGAACACAACAATCATAACTGGTGTTGGGTAACTTTCTGTACTGGACACAGGATATTTGTAGATGGGTCATCTCCATCACCACAGCTTGTAGATGTGTTAGTTCCTAAAACCCTGGTGACAATTATCATGTGTAGCAGACCTCTTCACAGTACACTGAATGCCACCATTGTCCTTGTTAGCCTGTTATACACATATGAACCTATGGAGCCATGCACTTATAGTGCTGTACCTTGCTGGAGACATATTTCTGCTGTGGTGACATGCCATCTTGTGCTGCTTTATTGCTGCTGTGTATCCATAGGTTATCCCAAGAGACACCTGAAACTGAAACATAGACAGGTCTGTGACACACCTGTCACTGTGTAACTATACAACCATTCCAACATCATCCAACATAACGTACACAAAAGTATGTGGCCTACTCATGACAAATGCCAGCACACAGTATCTGTCATTAACCACTACAAGTGTCATGGCAAAACAACACTGCATTACACAAGTGCATGCTAACTAATATAGTCACCCTGTGCATCAGACATATTCCACTGGCACCTCCGTGCCCAATGTGAGAAGCAGTGCTAGTACCTGATGGTGACTCCTGTCTGCTGGCACTGTGTCCCCCACAGGAATACCCAGGACCACAAGTCCATGGCCTGCCACATTGTGGTGTGGACAGCACACTCCTCTCTGTAGTGCTGGATATACTGCCACTACAGGAGCGATTGTGCATGGCCACATGGACTCTCAACAGATGGGGTTGCTGACCCATGTCCATAAGTCTGATGCTCAACTCCAACTACACATTCCAGCACAGACAATGTGCAGTCCAAGACAGACTCTGTCTCAGCCCACCTTCTGTCCACTGCATCAGTGAGCTGATCCAGGGTGTCCCCAATGTGGTGGAGGCAGTCATGGATATCAGACTGTGTGGCATCCATAACCCTAAGCATATGTTTGGTGTTCCATTCAGAACATGCCTGTGCCTCCATGATGGCCCACAACATGCGCCGAGTGATCCATGATGTGACACCTGCAACACATGGTGAATGGACAGCAGGACTCCTACAAGCACCCTTGTCAATCCGCCTGTGTGGGACCTCACCGGCTCTCTGGCTATGACCAGTGTCTACACTCACTGGAGCCATAGTTGCCACACTTTCCTGTTCAATGTCCCCACCCTCTGACTGTCCAATATCTATGGCCTCCGGGGACTGGGTATGTGTGGGCATACTGACTGTGTGCAGTGACAATGAGGGCAGAAGAGGGGTGTCAACCTCAGGGACAGATTCAGCCCCCGCAACCCTCACCTGTTCCATACTGTGGCCACCATCATCATCAGAGTGTGAGGAGACACTGACATTAGGTTGTGTAGGGGACAGACACCAACCCCCCAGTGATAAGAAAGTAAAAACTGTACATTAATACCTGTACTATTATGCTCTGCAGTACTATGTTGTGATATGTGTAAGTCTGTTTACACTGCCGTCACTGTGACAGACCTGTTGAAAACTCAACCTCATACAGTAGGACATGAGGACAGTACTCTTCCCACTAACAGCTGTAGTTACTTGAAAATAACATTTCATTACATTGCAATCTCATCAGCAACAGTGAGATACACTGTTGATGTTTGTGTAGACTCTGCAAAGGTGACACATATGACACTCTGTAGTATCCTAACAATACCATCACATCTATCAGTGTGGTCACACCTAGAAGGCATACGTATGAGTCTAACATGTGTACAGTCAGACTATATGTGTGCAGTTGGCAATTATGCCATGCTGACAGTTCAGCAATGCAGGCAGCAGGCCTGGGATGACAGTCTAGAAATTAAAATGCTGTAAACCTACATCTATAACAAAACAGTGTCATGCTTAAGAGGAGCAGGACCATGGGCTTGGCCAATACCTGACAGATCTGTGAAAAGGTGAAGGAGAGGTAATGTCAGTACCACTGCATGTTCTACCACCACAGGGTAATATGGCCATATATCTCACATTTACAGAAGTTACTGTGTTAATTGTTATATTGGTCAAAAATCTGAGCATGGCAGTCGAACTGCAGTGACCCCCTCCCCCCCAAAAGCAGACAGACCTGACACCCACATAAGACTATGTATGCCCTGACACACTGAATGCTACAGTATTGCAATGCTGATCAAACTAAGCTTACCTGCATGCTCCTTTGCCACAGACACCGTGGCACCCACATCCAAGATGTAGGGTGTGATGGATGTCTGGGAGCTGTCGTGTGTGCCTAGATTTGCCAGGAAATCCTCACTGGCTGAGAGTGGTTGTTCTGCTACAGGACCTCCACCAGTGGTGCCATGATTCCTGGCTACATCTGCTGCTGTTCTGTATGTGGCATTCATCATGTCCATTGCATTGTGTTGAACCTGCTCATATGACCTTCCCTAATGACCAGTGGCATTGTCATCGTGGACAAGGTCAGTCCACAGTGCCTCCCACTGTTCCCTGCTGTGCCTCTCCCTGGACAGCAGGAGTTCATGGTGTTGATGGAGCCCTTCCAGTATTAACTCATTCTGTGCATCTGTAAAACTGCACAGCATCTTGCATACATGTTCCCTGAAAGACAACAATATGGGAACACATGTCAGGATCACATACATGGAAGTACACTATGTAGAGATACAGCAATGACAGAATGGATAGCAATATCCACTGCTTGATCACACATGTCATACCCCACAATGTACCAACATACTAAGCTGTGGATACAACTAAGATACTGGTGATAGTCAGGTATTTCCATGTGTGCCATAACAGATACTGCTGTATGATCATACAGCTGACACTGGAGGCTATTGTAGTGTGTCCCCAAGGGGCAACCCCCTGATAATATGTCAAACCAACTGTGCCAAACAAATAGCAGTGTGCTATTACAACCACTGTAAAGGGAAAGTTCTATGAGCTTAGAGTGCCACATTGACAATATACATTCTACCCTTGATGTCTTGCACATCCTCTGCATATGTAACAAATCTGGAAATCATTGACACATCATTATCACAGTTCTAAGAAAGGCTTAATACTGCAACCCCTATTCCCCATAAGTATAGTCAGACATCTGCATCCTGATGTAAATAAGATGGTTACATATCTGATGGAGTGCAGTACTCCCCTGCTTATGTATGCTGATAGTTAATACTTTGCATGTGGTCTATGTGAGGAAAGTCTCATACAGAATGGTTCCCCATAGCCAGCTGCTTGTCTTTTTTAACATGCTTCTCATCAGCAGGTGATTGCCTCTTAACCAATCTGTGGTTCTGAAATGGAAATTGCAGCCAACACAGCTGATGTGCACTATTATCAGCCAATCACATGCAACTGCAGTACAATATATAATGCCTTCATGTAGATTAGGGGCCATTTCTGCTATGTTATGCTGGACATTACTGGGGTGAGGAGACTACTTCATAGCAGAGGGTAGGTCTGTATCAGCAACTTTTACATAGAGATGGGTGTGCTACAGGCTGCAGCTGCTGCTGCAGGTAATAGGCATAGGTAAAGAGTGTGAACACTTTGGAGGAAAACAAGCTGTAGGAGTAACTGTGGGAACTGTGTCAGCCTTGTTGTAGAGGCAGACCCAGAGTGAGGTTACCCTTTCAAGTTCAATTAAGGCATGTGTTTAAGGTAAGTATGTTAGGCAATGGTATCACTAACAAAGTACTAGGCCATATGTTTATTGTGTCCTTGAGCAACATGGGGGATTAATATAACAATATGTCCACCATTTGGGTGACTGTCAGGTCATGTGTTACAGTCTGGTAGTAATTTGAAGTATGTATAAGGGCAGTCCATGTTATAAGCAGGTGCTTCAAACATGTATGTTAGGTGTGCAGCTGTGCTAATCAGCACTGTTAGTTTGAAAGGATTGTGTGGTGCACTCAGTTAGTGGCCCTCATTTGCAGTACCTGAGTTGAATTTCTCTGTGAATGCATATTAATGCATGACATGACATTTTATGCACTTATACTTTTGCTATAGGGATATATGAAGTGTGATTCTATCTGCAGGCCTGTGACTTCCATCAATGAAATGCAGACATTTCATTTGATATGCATTGTGTGGATAAAGAGTGTATGGCTCAGTCATTATTTGCTGGCCTCACAATACTATAATTCCACTGCTACACACCACAGGATTTGAACTCAGGACTGTGTGTGGCAAAATGTGCTGTTTGCAAGCCATTTAACAGACTGAACTACTGAGTCACTGCTGCAGCAGGTGTATTTCCAAGATATATTTACACACATACAGGCTATGGCCAACATATTCTACATCCATCAATATGCGCATGGCTTTATATGAATGTATTTCTGTATCAGGGTCCCAGCTGAATACGTGTTTTACCATTAATGCCTTAGCAGGTGTCTTTCTACATGCTGCTGATAAAAGGGCACATCTACCTGCTATCACAGGCCTCACTTACATCCATTATTATGTCTTTGGCTTTCTAATGGTGTACTATTGCACCAGAGTCCAAGGTACACTCCCATATTTCCATTACTTTTTAATCAAGTTTGCATGACGTGGCACAGCATGCAGCTCCTCTGAAACATGCTTAATTACTGTAATTGGCAATTACTATGTTTTGTTTAAACCACCTGTTTTTGTTAAGAGTTGTGTGGTGTGGCAGGTTAATACAGTGGTTTGCAGGTGCTACGGTCTTGGGTTGGAAATATGGGACAGGTGTTTCTTTTGTAAGTGTGTATTACAATTTTAAAAACACATATAGTCAATATATCTCTATTTAACTGAGCTTAGCAAAGCTGCGCAACATGGCGTGTTGCGCAGCGTTGCACTAAAAAAATAGAGAAAAATAGGGAGATAGGAAAGTGGTGAAATGGGGTGCAAGCAAGGGGGAAACATAGTGAAAGGCAGGTAGGGATGTGTAAAAAGGGTGTAGGAAAGAACCATGGCTATCTATTTCTTGTACAGCAACAACTGTGCACATTGACAGAATGTGTACATGACTTTGAACTCTCAATCTGAGAGAGGGGTGAGAACAGTGTAACTGCATTGTCAAGCCAATTGGACCAAATTACATGTGTCCAGTGGTTATGTGTGTGAAATGGAGAGCTATGTATGGGACAATATTTTTTGGGACAGGTGCCCAATTTTTTTACGTGAGAGTGGAATGTTGGGGAAGGGACAAAGATACATGTGGGGAGGGTAAGTTGGGTAGGTGAGGATGCATTTGTAGACAGACAAGACAGCAGACAGGGGTGGTGTGTGACACATGAGGGGGTGAACACCTTCAGTAGGAAGGGTGGTTTGGAATAAAAGTCCCATGTGCCTTCACAAGGCACCATCATGACTCACATCCTCACCCATAGGACTGTCAGCACTGTTCTGTCACTGCCCCAGGGTTGGCAGTGGTGGAGGCTAGGCACCGGGGTGAGGCTGCCCCACCAGGTTGGCCAGCATGTCCTCAATCCAGTCCAGGCAGTAGTCAAAACCATGGTAGACTATCCTGCACACCAAAACCGGCAGCTCAGCCCAAGGGACAACTCCCTGTCCACCTACTCTCCCAGAGGGGGGCCCATCCTCATCCCCCTGAGGCGGTACTACCTGATGCTGCAAGTAGTGCAGGGGAAGCACAAGGGGCACCACCAGTCTGGGTTCCAGATGTGCTGGGACCCGGGGCCACAGCCGGAGTCAAGGTAGGTGGGTCAGCCAAATCCAGCCTACCTGGACATGATATGGTAAATGAGATATAGCAATAAGTTAAGGTTAGTAATAACCAAATCATTGATAGTATTAACAGAATGTACCATCATATTCAAATTCATATTAATGTATATTATGTGTAATACAACATTGAGTAACATAACAGTCAGTATGTTAACAGCATGCCAGTAAGAATTAAACCATAAGGCCAACAAAAAAGTTAGTTTAACAAAATATAATAAATAAAGGTAAAATGTGGGGAGAGAGAGAAAAACATTCAGTTACTGACAATGCAGACTATATCCCTGAAAACACTGATAATAAATACTCTATAGGTGTGTAGTATCAGTTTTGAGTACAATGACTACAATTCTCCTATAGCTGATGTAGCACATACATACCTCTCAAACTGTTAGCATGGGTCAGTATGGGCCAAGCAATAACAAATGCAGGTGCACAACTGCACAGAACAGTTTCACATACTGTGGACGTACATCGCTACCAAGGTTTTCTGTAAGTGGATTTGGTAATACATTGCATTCCAGGTAATCATTTTTCTGGTAATCCTGTGACAGACAGATTAGGCAGTTTGTATTACATTACAAGAAACATTGACACTTGAGAATCATGTTTGTGTATAGTACATAAACTAGACAGCAGTAATGCCTTAGTTGACAGGCATGGGGATAAACCCCAATAGCTGTGGCTGCAGGGGACAGCTGCAAATAATTTAACAATTCACTGCAGTAACTTAGTAAAGACATGCAAGGAATACAGCTATACTGGAAATATTTAGACAGATTTATTTAGGAATCAACAACACTGCTTAACACTTTATTGTTATTGCTGATAAGTGTCTGTGAAATATAAACACAATATCTGCTCAAAACATGGGCTACCTCAACCTTGTACCCTTTGCTCCTGGGGTGAGAGAAAATGAGAGCATTATGTGACTGATATTGGCCTGGAGATAACTTTGGACCATACTATGAGTTGAGCAATACATGTTACAGGATATTTGTTTTGCATTCTAGAACTATTACAGTGTTATACTTGACTGCAGTGACAGTAGAACACACATACATAGAATACAGCCGTACTGCATATATTAAGACAAATTTCATAAGGAATCAACAATGCTGCTTAACACTTATTGGTATTTCTGATAAATGCCTGTGAAGTCCGCATGCAATATCTGCCCATAGAGTGGGCTACCTCACCCATACACCTTTATTACCTGGAGTAGGAGGAATACAGAGTATTTTGCGACTGATATTGCCCTGGAGACAGCCTTGGACTGTACTATGAGTTGAGAAATACAGTTTGCAGGCTGTTAGTTTTTCATTTGACAGCTATTACAGTGTTACACTTGAATGCAGGAACCTTACCATAGACAAGCAATGCATACAGAATTACTGCATTGGTTATGACAACACAATCCTGCTGTACACAATTTTGCTTACTGTTATTGGTATTGTTTATTACAATATAGTTGTTATTGATCATTTATTGAACTACACCTCTAATTGCCTATTTATTGCACTACAGTTCAACTTGCCCATTTATTGCACAACAGTTTTTATTGTGTATACTTTATTGCAGTAAATGTTTTACTCTTTCTTGCTTATTGCATGACAGCATAATAAATCCATACTTGCCACACTTATGGTGCAACCTGGCCAGTAGCCCAGCATATGACTCAACATTGCAAGCCCTTTTAGCTACAGCTGTTGGGAGAGAAGCACGCCTTTATGCATACCAGTTTTGCAGACATCAGCTTGTAGTTTGATAAAACAGTGGAAAACATACTTACATATTTGTGGGGCATTCCCAGCTCTTGCCTCTTGGATCCAGGAGTCCACGTTTTCCCTGTTTCTCCTCTTCAGGTCATCATAATGGTGATGATACTGCTCACCATTGCGGGGGATACCAGTAGCACTGGTAAGTTCCCTGGCCAACCGGTCCCAGGCTTCCACCTTACATTTTGGGCCCCGGAAACTACCCTGCATCAGTCTGGGTTCATAATTCTTTACCAGGAGTCTAACAAAGACCCTGGACTCCTGAACACCCCATCTCTGCACCTGAAAGCATGCACCTTCTCCAACACCACCTGGCATATCTGCAGATAATCAGATGCCAAAGAATGGTGCAGAATTCCCACCTATTGCGCTTAATATAGGCTGTTTTCCCACACTTACATGTCATTGAGCACCATTCAAAAAAGCACTGCATTGCTTAGCAGCATGTAAACCAGCTAAGCAGCATGAAAACTCACACAACCAAGGTTTTAGAGAAGCTTAGCACTGTGCAAACGCTAGTAGCTGTTAGCATGTTTAAGCAAGTGCTCAGCACAGCGCAGCAGTGCCATATTTCACAAATTTGTTTTTAAAATTACACATATATAATAAATTAAATTACAGACATCTTATGACTTCTATGGACTCGAACTCAAGACCTACTAAGCATTAAGCTGTAACTCTACCCGTTTAACTACTTGGATATTACAAAAACTAGTATATCTTCACATATACTACTGAGCTACCTGTTAGCATTAGTGAGCACAGTGCCATGCCAGGCAAACAAGCTTAAATAGACCCAGAAATAAGTAATTCATTACATACGGTTTCTATTTTTAGATGTCTGGGAGCTGTCAGCTATGTATGTATGAGTGCCACTCAGCTCTAAATGTCAATTAAAAAGAATTAAAAAAAATATGTAATTATGATAATTAATTACATCTGATTTCTATTTTTAGATGTGTAGCAGGTGTCAACTCTCTATATGTGAGCACAGCTTGGCATTACTGCACTCCGCACCACGCAAACATATAGGGAGGGAAAAAAATCATAAAAATAAAATATTACACATTTAAAACAATTCACAGCATTTCAACAGTAGTGGGGAGCATTACAGGGGGCCTCACCCTGTATATAACATCTGACCAGGCATCCACAACCATGGGTAGCCTCTACACTTCTCACTAAATGGATTCAATATCCCTTTTCCTATGCTCTCCCTCAGCAGCATGCCATAATTAATATGCATGGGGTGCTGCTGAGGGGGAACCGTAGCCATGTACATGGATACATTCCGTGTAGGCTCTACACAGTGTCTACACAGATTTATTAAATCCTGGGGTTTGTTTTTGTACTATAATGCAGTACACATCAAATATGCTTAGGCTTATTTCTTCAAGTTATATATATATGTGTTTGTGTGTTATTCCTTAAACATGTCCAGTTATGTCATTGTGATTGTGCTCTTTTACTTTTTTACTGGCCAGGATTTGGCTTTTAGGTGTGTTGTTATTGATGTAGTAGCAGTAGCAGTAACTTCAACCTTAATTCATATAGTGGTGACACGCTTTCTTCTGGTACAGTTTTATTACTGAAAAAGTGATCAGCCATATAACTACATTTCGGCTAATTCAGACATGCTGCTGTATGACTGGCTATACTTAATTGTTCCTAGGTCTGTACATGTGTGTACATGTACATGTGTGTGAGTGTGAATGAGAGTGAGAGAGGGAGAGGGAGTGGTGCTGATCTTCTTATGCTTACCTGTGCCCTTCATTTATACAATGGCTCCCCTGCTCACCATTATGTACACCTGCATTAAGTGGTGGCTGAAATGGAAAATGGATAGATGTTAAAATAATGCTTCTTTTTAGTGCACTGAATAATGTGTTAATAAATTGTTTTCTTCTTACTACAGATCTTATATGACACAATAAACTTCTCAAATTAGTGGTTAAAATTGAAGTGATCAACTACTAGTAACAAGCCATTTCACTGCAGCTTACGCCAGCTTAGTCCTAAGCTGATGGAAGATGGACATCCTCACCAACCTTGTGGGCTTTGAGTCCACCAGTCTATATAAACGCTATATAGATATCTTTTTCCTCTGGGCAGGACCCCCTGTGGAACTCGACCCCTTTCTAGGCAGAATCAACCACGGCATAGTCTTCTTGGACTTCACTCTCTCAGGCAAAGGAAATGAAGCCCAATTTCTGGATGTCACGCTGTCCCTAGACCCGGTCTCCAAAAAATGTTCCTCCAACATACACAGGAAACAGACATTCCACAACAACTACCTTGACTACACCAGCCAGCACCCCTATGTCACGAAGAAGAAAATAGTAAAGGGGCAATTTGTGTGGTTAAGCCACATGGTCAGTGAAGAGGAAACATCCATACAAGAATGCCACTTCCTAGCCAAGCTTTTCATTGACAAGCACTACCCAGTGGAACTGATCAACAGTATTCAAAGGGAGATCTCAGATAACAGATTCCTAAAATACCCTCCAATATTAGGATACGGGTTACACAACACAAAGAGAAACACAGCCTCCAAAGACAATACCAGATTCCCCCTGCCAATCTCCCTGGGCTCAGAATCCATCAGAACTATACTGACAAGCAACTGGGAGATCATTAAAAGCAGCTGCGAACTGCAAAAAGCACTGGGACCTTCCCCAGCCTTCAGCTACAAGAGCACACTATCTCTTAAGGCTATGTTCAACACAGCCCCCCCAACCACCACCCCTAATGATCAGAGGCCTCCAGTCATGTACAGCTGCGGCAAATGCATCTGCTGCCAGTATATAGCAAAAGGGGCATACCTCTCAAGTGTACCTCATTTGGGGTCTTAAAAAGTTCATGTTCCTCGAAGTTTCTCAAAGTCCCACATTGAAAGAGTCTGTCACACATTCAGTGTTAGGAATTTTTTTAAGTGAAATCCATGGTAAATAGAAATTAATCATATTAATTCATTAAAAGATTGTCTTTAGAAGTAAAACCAGCATATTTTAACCATCCTATGACCTTCCTAGCTGAAGTTGTTAGTAAGCCATTAGTATGCGTTCCACATTTTGCCTATTTGTTCCACATTATGAATGCAAGTGTTCCTCATTTTGGAGATGGAAGGTTGAGAGCTATGAAAAGGGGAACACTTCATCCTAAAATCCCCTTGGCACATTTTCACCTTCCAGCAAGCATTCGACTGCAACACAGACATAGTGTACCTAGCAGCCTGTGAGCAATTTGGAGCCTACTATGTAGGCAAAACAGTAAGAAAGTTAAGTGACCAAATCAAGGAACACTACCTAGCTATTAGAAACCAAGATACTAAAAAAACATTCTAGCAAAACACAAACATACGAGCCCAGTTTGCACTAAATTCCTCTTCATAATCCTGGACAAAGTCACCATCCCCCACGGTGATACCAACCCCCAACTGGAAGTCAGAGAATTTAGATGGCAGGTGAAACTCCAGGTGGACACGCCCCCAGGCTTGAATGGGAACCTAAATATAAAAAGCTTACTAAAATGGATCAGATAAGGTGGAGCTAACCCCTCCCCCTCAACAGCTAGAGAAAAGTCTTAAATGCATGAACCTGCAAGTTAAGAATTGTATTTCTGAAGAAGTTTGACCATATAACACTACTTAATGAACAAAAGCGCTCAATTACCTTATGATGCTTTTATTTTCTTGAATAAAGCTTTGTAAAATTTGGGTCATAGTTCTGTATTTCCTCCAGATCAAAAGGTTTTTACTCTCATGATTTCACTGTTTTCTTCTGGCTTTCAAAATAAGCAAATCTCTACTAAAAAACTTGAGCAATGTACAATATACAAAAATATGTTTTGCATGAAGATTACAAAGCAGTTGATGGATTTTACTTCATGGTGGCTTTTACTAAAAAAAATCCAGCTTTCTCAACTAGGGGATACAATGACCCCAAAGTTACTGTGTAAAAGTACAGTGGGTACAAGATTTATTCAAATAATAGCCATGGTGGGGTGGTTGATCCATGCTAAGAAAATCTTGCTTTGCTATGATCCTCTGTTTCAGCCACTCTCAGATTTGCATTATAACTTTTTCAGAACATCATTTCAGGAATGTTACTTTAATAATCTGATATACATTTTTCAGCCAATTAAGCCATAACATTTTTATGTATATACTAGCTGCTCCATTTTAATTGTGTATTCATGTACAAATGAAGCTCCATATATTGTTAAACTGTGAATTGCTTGAATTTTACATGCTTGAGTATTGAACAAGTTGCATAACATTAACATTGGTAAATTATGCCTTTTTAGACACTAACTTAATAATTACATAACATTTTAAGTATCATGAAGAAATAAAGTGAAGAAAAGCAACAACAGGCAGTAATAAACAGTACAGTATTTTACAGAGACAGTAAAAGATCGGAAGTGTTTCTAAAGTTGAGCCCTGAGGAACTCTACAAATCAGCAGGAAGGCAGGAGATGAATTAAGACAATACCCCAACCCCTGAGAATGCCAAAGACATAGAGGGCAAACCAATCAAGTACTGTTGATGATATCTCACAGTAGGTCCTCAGGCACTGCAACAGGCTCCAGAATCATTCATGCAAAAGTGGCAGAGATCAAGGAGCACCAGAAAAAAATATAGATTATCATATACTATTCACACAAGTGCTCTCACAGTGCTGTGACATGCTTTGAGGCTAAAAAGAAATGGATGTCAGAGGACCATGAGTTTCAAGAGGGAAGTCAAGTTACTTGTCCAGCCACTTTCTTAGTAATAGTTTTCCCAACAAAGGGAAAGTTAGACATAGGATTTTAACTAAGCTAGATTTCTTAATAATAGATGCAATTATGGTCTCCTTCAATGTTAATAGAAATATACTAGTTCTTAGAGAAAAAATGGACAATTATGAAAATAGATAGTCCAAATAATGTCTATGCATAAATTTATAATTTCAGATATCCAGTGTTCAGCTGTAAAGGAAATCAAGGAATGTTAACTCCCAAGTATTGCAAAAGTATTTTCTTTCATCTTTCCAGATGTCTATTTTGGCTTTAAACTTCTAAATACTTTTTGTTAGTTTAATACTAATGGGAGTCTATTGTAGAGCCATGGTATAGTTTGAGTGCTGAAAGAATCCATTTTCTTCAAATGTTTTATTCTGATTGGCATATTTACAGTAAGGTTCATTTGATCTCTTTTTAAGATATATAATTAAATCCCATAATCTGCTGATATAATGTGGGATTATATATCCTACATGAAAGACATAATTTCTCCCTCAAGAGCCTATAATTGATACTGGAAGTACATGTTTTTAATCTTTCCTTATATGCTAAATGTGATATCAAAGGAACAAATTTAGTAAAACATCTCTTCATAGATTCTAACACATTTGTCTGATATAATTTTACAAAAGACAGCAGTATGCTCCAATATAGATCATATTAAGCTTTGACATGTCTTAAGGGTTTGGGGTCTCTTTTGGTGATGGCCTTAAATAAGAAATTTACTTGTTTTAGTTTCATTTTTTTCTAATGTACTGAATGTGTTCCTGTAATGACAGGCCTTTGTGTATAGGATACTCTGTTTTTTTCATAAAACCTACTTGTTTCAATTTTTTGATCATATAGCAATACATTTATATTACTATTGCTTTTTCCCAACAGCTACATACTTACATTCTGGATACTAAATGCACCCCTACTATATAAGACATCACATCTGTTCCCAATTTATAATCAGCCACATCTTACTATTCACATGTGGGATGACCTAGGAAATGAGGCAAACACCAAATTAAAGAGCACTGACCCAACAGCCAAGCCTCATATGACACTAGTATGTATATGCTTTGTATTTAATAATGCATCAAGTAAAGAAATTCTGACATCCATCAGTAAACTGGTCATTAACCTAATTAATAATATAGGGGTTTAAGTCATACATTAATATTGCACATATACTTTCCTAATGAGATGAGGTGTCAAATGCATTGGCTACGACTAGGCATAGTATCAAAACTGTTAGCCCATTATCATTTGCAAGCCTGAGAAGTTCATAACATTCAATTAAATTGTTCAAATCTCCCATAAAAAGTCAGTTTGTTAAAAGCATTTGTGTGTGAAATACATTACATAACCTTATTATAAACATTTTGATCAATTAATTCTGATAGGCTACATTACTCAAAACATTTTCCTATAATCAAAGTGAGACTACTAAGTTTACAATTTTCTATTAAAGAAACATTACTTGTATTGTGACATAGAACTGCAGTTGTCTCCTTCCAGACTACTGCCACAAAATTTCTTTTTAACAAATGATTGTATATAACATAGCAGAATCAAAAGACCATCCCTAGCCACCATCATTATTAATGTTGTCCGACCCCAAACTATAAGTACGTTTAATATTTTGAAAACTTCATTGAAAGCTATGTAATTTAGAGTAATAACATAATGTGTCTTTACTAATAATGGTCGTCAGCCCTGTGTTCTCATGTACCTTTAACAAACTAGAAGTAGAAATAAAGTAATTAAATGTTTACTCCATAGTCTTTGTATTTTATATATATATATATATATATATATATATATATATATATATATATATATATATATATATATATATATATAAGGGTGATGTGCAGAGCTGTAGTAACTACAGAGGGATTCAATTGATCAGTCACAGCATGAAGTTATGGGAAAGAGTAGTGGAAGCTAGGTTAAGAAGGGAGGTGATGATTAGTGATCAGCAGTATGGTTTCATGCCAGGAAAGAGCACTACAGATGCAATGTTTGCTTTGAGAGTGTTGATGGAGAAGTACAGAGAATGTCAGAAGGAGTTGCATTGTGTCTTTGTGGATTTAGAGAAAGCATATGACAGGGTGCCTAGAGGGGAGTTGTGGTATAGTATGAGGAAGTTGGGAGTGGCAGAGAAGTATGTAAGAGTGGTACAGGATATGTACGAGGGTAGTGTGACAGCAGTAAGGTCTGTGGTGGGAGTGATGGATGCGTTTAAATTGGAGGTGGGATTACATCAAGGTTCAGCTCTGAGCCCTTTCTTATTTGTAATGGTGATGGACAGGTTGACAGACGAGATCAGACAGGAATCCCCGTGGACTATGATGTTTGCAGATGACATTGTGATCTGTAGTGAGAGTAGGGAACAGGTGGAGGAGACCCTGGAGAGATGGAGATATGCTCTAGTGAGAAGAGGAATGAAGGTCAGCAGGACTAAGACAGAATATATGTGTGTGAATAAGAGGGAGGTTAGAGGAATGGTGAGGATGCAGGGAGTAGAGGTGGCGAAGGTGGATGAGCTTAAATACTTGGGATCAACACTTCAGAGTAATGGTGAGTGTGGAAGAGAGGTGAAGAAGAGTGTACAGGCAGGATGGAGTGGGTGGAGAAGAGTGTCAGGAGTGATTTATGACAGACGAGTACCAGTAAGAGTGAAAGAGAAGGTCTACAAGAGGGTAGTGAGACCAGCTATGTTATATGGGTTGGAGACAGTGGCACTGACAAAAAGGCAGGATTCAGAGCTTGACGTGGCAGAGTTGAAGATGTTGAGATTTGCACTGGGTATGACGAGGATGGACAGGATTAGAAATAAGTATATTAGAGGGTCAGCCCAGGTTGGAAGGTTTGGAGACAAAGCCAGAGAGGCAAGATTACATTGGTTTGGACATGTGCTGAGGAGGGATGCAGAGTATATTGAGAAAAAGATGCTAAGGATGAAGCTGCCAGGTAACAGGAAAAGAGGAAGGCCTAAGATAAGGTTTATGGATGTGGTGAGAGAGGACATGCAGGTGGTTGGTGTGACAGAGCAAGATGCAGAGGACAGGAATAAATGGAAACAGTTGATCTGCTGTGGCGACCCCTGACGGCAGCAGCAGAAAGAAGATATATATATATATATATATATATATATATATATATATATATATATATATATATATATATATGTGTGTGTGTGTGTGTGTGTGTGTGTGTGTGTGTGTGTAAATCAGCAAGATGATCAACTATCAGAACACTAATTATGTATTTTAATATAATTTATATTGCCTTTAATAGATAACAAGAGAAGCTTGACTAATTTTGGCTTATTCAGAAGTAGTAAAAGGTTTTAAACTAAACATAATATCTTCAATAACAGATGCAGTTAAGTTTACATGATCTTCTATCCATCAAAAAAACTTACTGAACAAATTATAATCTCTAGAGTTACAGCAGGAAGAGTATTATACCTTATAGAGTCCACTCTGTTCAAGAACTGAACTACCAACTCACAATAAGAGATGGAAAAAGTCTTCTGAGTCCTCAGACAAGCTGGACAACCTAATCTGTTCACCACTCAGAAGAACTGACAGGCAAATTTTCTACACTAGTGATGCCTTTAAAGAAATAAAGTGACTTTTATGGGAGATTGCTACATCAAAACATATAGGCCCAGTGCTAACTTGTTCACCAAGATAAGTATAGGCCTGCTAAGGTACTTCATCTTCATCCATGGATCTGAATGCTGAAATCAATATCATATCATGCATGGCTCACAGTTCCTCAAAGACGCAGGCTTTACATAAATGATGATGTGATCAAGAGATCCAGTAACAGTGCTATTATACACTGTCTTAAGAATACATGTATTATCTATACTGCAAACCTGAAAGAACAAACTGACCATAGAAAAAAAATCAACATCTACATTTTGTAAACTTCTGTGTTCACACAGTTCAACATCGGAGAGAATAATACAGGTTAGCTTGAGGTTGTAGTTGACAAAGGGTAGCTTCTAAAGTCAGAAGGGCTGTAATACCAAGTCTGTAGAATGGCCATATTAAATGGATGACTGCAGTAGCAGCATTAATCACCTGAACAAAAATCCTTTCAAGATAGAAAGTAATTCTTTAGTAGGTTGTGTACAATTATCAAAATGAAAATACCTAAAAGCAACTAGTTAGAAGAAAGGAGTATCAGAGTTGGTAAAGAAAGAAATCAGTGAGCTTCTGAAAAAGGCTTTAACATGTATATGTGGGTACAACTATAAATAAAATAAAAACACTTAACCTTCATCATAATTTAAGCAAAAAAAAAAAAAAAAACAAACAACAACATAAAAGACTTCTGTAGATAATAAAGAAACAACCAAAATGTATTATTTCAGTTATGTAATTTCAGCTTAGAAATGACTTGCTTAGAACTGGGAATATCATAAAACCTCAACAATATATACCCCAAAAGTCACATGACTCAATCACATTCCAAGGCAAAATAATAAACATTATAGACATATATACTAAATTTGCAAAGTGTTGAACATTCAAGTGACATTTTAAGTAAATTACTTATTCCTAACTGGTTAAGATTTAACTTCACCTGTAATATTAATTTAATAATTTAAAGCTGGACCTTTACAGGCATTTAATCTATTCTGTCAGTGAAGACTTCTAGCAACTCTCCCATTATCATAGACATTACCAATAACAACAAACATAAACTTGTTAATCTAAACAATTTAAAGAATGCTTGAAAAGAGTATTGTAATTTTTGATTCTGATGGCATAACAATGTTCATATATTCTGTTGTCCAATTTTCTGTTTGTTACATTATAGTACAATAAACAACTCCTTCACTGTTGCAATCATACATACACTACACATTATTGTTTCTGTCACAGTGCGGTAAGAATAAATTAGAAGTTGCATCAACACAGCTATGCCATTTACAATCAGAAAAAGGGCAAGTACCAAATTCACCTAAATATAAATCCTGACATATAGAAGGCTATGACATTCCAATACATTTTTAACATTAAAAATATTTGGATGATAAACTTAATAAAGTTACCAACTTTGACAAGTAAATCAGGATACCTTAGAAAAATCTTCTAATTAGTAGTAATAACATTTTTATTGCAAACACATAACACAAAAACTTAAAGGAAAGGCATAGATATAATTATGATTTGTAATATCACAGCAGTAGGTGAGTTAAGTCCTCATACTGCAAATTCTTCATCAAAAAAAGGGTTAATATGTTTGTAGATAAGTATTAGGCTAGCTGTCCTTGTGGGCCATTTTAAGCCTAGCCAACTTCATTGCTAGCCTATCTTGTTTGGTATTTTAATGGACTTACCTATCCCATGGTTTAAAATCATATTGTATCCCTAGTGAGAATAACTAGGATCATACCATAGATAATCTGAGGGGCCCCATTCATGGGATTAAGCATTTAGGAGCTCTCTATTACTTGTACACAGGGCAGTCCTGGGATAAATTTTCTATTACCCGTGAATAGATCCAAGTTGATTTGAATATTAACAGGGATGAACTTTGTTTTACATGAATGGGTAGTCTGTTGTAGAGCAGTTGTACCTCTACAAGACATACCCATCCTTCCAATCCATTATGTTGATGTTACAGAAGAAGTTTAGATCACTGGACTGAGTATTTCTGATGCCATTTAACTTAATGATGTTCAGTAAGACCATCAGTATTGAGTCAGAGGATTCCTTGTATGCCAGACACAGGTCACTTCTTTTTAGTTTATAGGATATTGGGTATAGTGACAGGGCTTTAAGGTGGTCCATGTAGGACATATTATTTAGGCCTTTTTATCCTTTTACTAAGGTATCTTTATGAGGGTTCCAATTGTTGCATGTGGCAGGACAGATACAAGCCACAGGGAGCATTATACTGAATGACTGGCCTAATGAGGGCTGAGTAAAGAGGAAAAATGACATCTCCAGATCTAGTCATAATCCCTTCATTTATAAGCTGCACAACATAGAAGGACTTTCCTACACTAGTGGACATATTGATTAAAAGGTAGGTCACTGACCATATAGGTTCCCAAATACTGAATAAGTGTTCAGCTCTCAGGGGCATATTTTTAATGTGGCAGTTCCCTAGAGCTGACAAATTCCCAAAGTAAACCATAACATATTTTTTGGCTTTAGTTTCAGTCCAGGATGCTGGCACCAGTCATTGGTTTGGGACAAACTTTTCTGCAAGATGGCTAAGTCATTCAGTAACTGCTCCAATCTGCAAACTTAGTCAGCAAGTAGATGTTAAACAGGAGAGATCCCAGCACCAAATCCTTGGGGACTCCACTGGTGATTGCTGTCTTTGTGAAGGCAGCTTCCTCTATTTTGATCTCCTGCATCTTATCTGTGTGTCAGATGGCAATCTGGCAAGTGAAATACAGGTTTACTCCCAGTTTATTTAGATTTTTTATTATTCCCAGGTGGGAGATTATGTCAAAAGCCTTGATAAGGTTTAAGTATGCAGTGTGTACCATTTTACCTTCATTCATTGCTTTAGTGCCTTTTCAAAGTCTGCCAGGCTGAGTAAACATGAGCTGCCCTTGATAAATCCAAACTGAGATGAGTCCAGAGTTTGAAGGGTTTCAAGTCCTTATTGATTATTGCTTTGCATGTGAGGCTGCTCAGACTTATGGGTATGGAACTGCCTAGGTCTGCAGAAGGTCTTCTGCTCTGTAGGGGAATGACTGTAGCTGCTTTCCATTCACTTGGTAGTAAACCTGTACAGAGGCTGAGACTAAACAGTGTTGTTGCAGGGGAGGTTGTTAAATCATTCTTCATGCTATTTAAGATGGATCCAAGTATATTGCCAGGACCAGTCAATGCAGTATTTTTAGCTTTTGATAGCCCTTTCAACACCTGGTTTTGTGTAGCAGCTGTAGGTAAGTCAGTTGCAGGTATATCTTATGGGATAGATGGAGGGGAGAGAGGGCTAAAGTTTGAGTTAAATTTATCACACAGTAGGTTAAATATATCTCTAAATACTGTACCCTCTTAAAAAACATTTAATTAAAGGTCAAAGAAGGTACAACTCAAGTTAATTACCTTGTAACTCAAATGTCCAAAAACTGTATCCAGATTTAAAAGCATCTGAATGGACAGTATCTGCCTCAATTCTTCCCTCAAACTGATTCCACCTTACTGTTTTGAAAGTTGTCCATTGTCAACTGATTCATTGCATGGTTCTCCAGTGGAAAAAACAGACATTCCCAAATCACCTTGCTGTAGGTGTGAAGTAATTCCTAAATCACATCTTTCTATAAATTCTTGTCCACTGGTGACTGGATGGAGAACTGGTATGGACCTTGACAGATGAGGAGAAATATATGGACTGTCAATGTTCTCATGACACAATAGTTTAAAACAGGAATGATGTGCATGTTGCTGGTATCACAAAGGAGGACCTGAGATATTTGTAGCTCTAATTTAAAACAGATTGTTACCCTCATTGATGTTATATCTAGGCGGCTGTACAACCGATACCTCTGGAGGAACTAGTGGTACTAGTTACAAGTCAATGCTACAATCAAGCCAGAGGTTTGTCCTAAATGCAAAGCTCAGGTCACAGTGCTAGTACAAATAAGATCAGTCTTATTACTGACTGACCTTTCACTGGAGCAGAGCTTCATATAAAGTATCAATTGACTGCAGGTCCCAGCTATTGGACTGAGATAACAAGCTCCATGGCCATTTCACAGTAGAAGAATGAGCAGATCTCTAAGAATTTGCTGAAGGGTGGCCAGAAGTAGCCCTAATGAAATGGGAATACATCACTCAGGAAGATCCACTGTGGGTCACCTATACCTCAAATCAACACTAAACACTCAAAGGAATCCCAGCCACCAGCATATTTATTAAACTGAAGGAAGGTTCCTTTCACATAAAAAAGAATGCAGTGAGGAAAATAAGAATTGCTCACAGATGTATCTCATAATTCATAACAAAAACATCAGGTAACTAAACTACAAAAATAGTAGTTACACAAGTTAAATTGTAACACATAAACGATATGCAAAAGTACATTAAAACAAACTCTGAGAATGACTTGGCACAATGAAAAAGCAGGTTGTATAAAATCAAATCAAAAAGCATCAGGCAGGTACTAGTGATGTCCTGTTACAAAGGCTGATATACAAGCAATGTAACATAAAAAATAAATGAATATTTAATTATTAATCCCATCAAGAAGAATACTCCTTCAGATATCAAGAAACCCAGATACGATTGAAGAAAGTATCCCCCAAAATCCTGTGTTAACTGCAAAGAGGGAATGCCAATGAGTCAACATCCACTGGGAGAATCCAGTTAAGAAGTCAAAGTGTAAAATCCCAATGGACAAAACTGACCATAGTCAAAAGTAGCAGAAAATGTTTGAGACAATGTCAAGTACAAAATAAAACCATTAATATATATGCGATACATAATGCAGTAGCAAAATTCTAAAGAAAACAAGTCCAGATGAGGAACACACTCTTATGGTGAGGTAGGTAAAAAGTCACATCAAATTTATAGCAGGTGAAATAAGTACTCCAAAAGCAGTGCTCTCAATTTCTCCATGAATCAGTAGGCAAGAAACTCGCAATCCAGACTCACAGGGAATTATAGGCAAAACAAACACTTCAAAGATCCACAATATAACTTAAAAAAAAAGCCAAACACTAAGATAGATACTTAGTATCATAATTCCACAAGACAAGGCTCACTACTTTAGAGACAGTCTGAAATTGATGTGTATTTATGGTGTCATGGTATGTCCCAAGCAACATAGGTTCATAAGCTAATGACCACCAGGGCCTTTTTAAGCCAGGGCACGTATCCCAAACCAGCAACAGCTGGAAAGACCCCAGAAGTACCTCACCAAGAGGATCACTGGCCTCAAACAGATGCCCTACACAGCTCAACTGAAGAAACTCCAGCTGTACTTGGTTGCATACCGCCTGCTCAGAGGTGATCTCTGCCTGACATACAAGGCCATGTCCAACCCAGAATTGATGGACATGCTCCACCTAAAGAAAACCTTATCACCTCAAGTCACACGTTCTAGAGATCTAAACTTCACCACAACAATAAATAGGACATGCTGGAGGGATAGATTTCTGTCCCAGAGACCTCCCATGCTTTGGAACAAGATTCCAATCTACATTAGGCAGAGCTCCTCACTAACACTCTTCAAAAGAAACCTTGACGAGTGGATGAGAAACAGAAAGTTTACCCCGGGGATCACTTCAGCGACTCTGCTGGACAGAGGCACAGGGAACTAATCTAAGGGGGCGGTGAAAACCAACACATTCTGGCTAGGCTTATAAATGCCTTCGGGCAGATAGCCTAGTACCTACCTATGAACCTATTAAACATATATTGTATCTTGTTATTTTACAGTACTGCAATACTGCTACACATTTTTCAATATTTCTTATAACGAAGCACTGTCAGCACCCTGAAGTTTAGTTAGATTAAACCATCAGATAGTGGACAGAGTCCAACTTTTCAGGTAAAAAAACAAGAAAAAATACCAAAGAATAGCCTTCTGAGCTAGTTGAGCTAATCTAAAACACCAAGCAGTAGTAGTAAGAAATACTTGTAAATTAAACACCAAACAGTAGTAAAAAATCTTGTTGTCATCAAAATTTCTTCACTTTTTCAAGTTATTTATACCAAAACAACAAATGTTCTTGTTGTGATTAAAAATACCTTCACTTTATAGTAGCAAAACAACAAATATTTATTGGGTGAAACTTACATAAATCGGCAAAAAAGCACTGTACTTATGTAAAGAAACTAGAAATAGATCTTGTGTTTATACATATTTCAAACACAAAGAAAAACATCAACATTTGATTTAATTCTATAGAAATGTAAACATATAATTGTGATTGGTTAAAACTTGAATAT
This sequence comes from Protopterus annectens, assembly GCF_019279795.1. Classification (NCBI taxonomy): domain Eukaryota; kingdom Metazoa; phylum Chordata; order Ceratodontiformes; family Protopteridae; genus Protopterus; species Protopterus annectens. The sequence goes on from NC_056727.1 coordinate 1,203,432,681, forward strand.
CTCATAGAATATATATTAAAATATAGGTGGTTTATTATTCTAGTGGTTATCTTGCTTCCAGCGTCTGTGTGATTGAATGAAGTGTTTACAGCCAGGAAATTTAGTAGTAAAACTTGAATGAGAGAACTTTGAAAAACTGGTGTGCTATAAAACTTATAAATGCACCTGTGAAGATTCGAGGAAGATGGGCGAAGGCTGCCAGCCTAGTCAAATAGAATTTGATACATAATTCTGTCAACTATATAAATAAATGTAAAATAGAGGCTTGTGTTTTTAAATGAAAGAAAATACTGTAAAATGTGAACTTCAAAATTTTTGCAACATTGCCATCTGCTGTAAGGAAAACCAAGCCAAGCATTTCAAATGTGTCTTTTAAAGTTGAAAAGATATTATGGATCTCTTTGATGTTTTACATATCAGCTCCAGTGGGTCTAGATGAAGGTTTCATGCCCACTGTTTTAAGGTTAAAGTTAAGGGCCAGAATTTACATGTGGAAGGTGCTTTATTGCTCTGGTTCCTGCTAGAGTGTATATGTGAAATGCCTTGTATTGTTATAGTTTCCTGAGCAGGTGTTAGCTTGCTAAATAATGCAGATTGTAGCCTGAGGAAAACGTAAGTGTCAAAATGATGTAATTTGGGAGGGCCTCAGCAGAGCTATTGGTTAGTGTTTAAAAACTATTGTTCAGTGAGAGACTAAGCATTTTGATCTTGGACATCTAACCCAGCACTACTTGCTCTTTATGCATGTAAGTAGGACTATAGCACTGTGATTTCTCTTAGGAATAGTTAAACTTAGAAGAAAGTTAGACTAAGTATTTTTCTTTGAAATCAGATCTTTCCTATGATATTGTTTTAAGTTTCTGTGTGATCTTTGAACTTGAGTAGCTTTGTACTGTAGTAGTTTTGTTTTGTGATTTAATTATTTATTATTAAATATTTTAAAACCTTTACCTGTGGCTGGTCTATGTAGTGATAATTTAACCTCTAAAGTACATTACATATTTACAGATTTTACTGTCTAAGTCACTCCAAATTAAGCCTAGACTGAATAGTCACATTACTAATTGGATAATAATATTGCACAGTAATAATTGGGCACCCTTTTAAGGGCCTTTTAATAGCTGATATTATTAGCTTAGTGGTGGCAGGAATTACCACCGTATGGTCTGGGTAATAGGGGCACAGCTGGAGAACCTGTGCAAGCCTTTTCCCAGGAGGGTCTGTGTGGTTATATAACCTCTTCTCAAAGTGTGTGTGTGTGTGTGTGTGTGTGTGGTGTGTCAGCTACTTGGCAGGGACATGAAGCATTGGTTGGACAGAGAGGGTACTGGAAGTTTTAGCTTGCCCAGCTAGGCTGAGCCCCAGACTGACTGTGATTTCTGTGTGCTCTTAAGGGAAATTGTACTTTACTGTGTGTATTAGTTATCCTTTCCTCTTCCAGGAGTCGCCCTCTCTGGTGTCAATGGTGAGGATTGAAGCTCCTTGATTGCTGGGCCAGGGCACGGGCGTCACATATTGGTGGCAGTGGTTGAGATATCCTATCACATATTGGTGGCAGTGGTTGGGATATCCTATCACATATTGGTTTGCTATGGTGGGATCCACATCACATACTGATTAGTTAGCAAACACTAATTGGTTTGTAGTGGTATGGGTAGAGAAAATTCCTGTAGCCTATGTACAGTGATCTCTAAAAGTGTTTTGTACTCTAAAACAGCCATGCAGTGTTTACTCAGAGTTCAGATCACAATTGTTTTATTTATTTTGTTAGCTTAGTGTTAGTCAGGGTGAGCAGGCAGCATATCAGCAGAGGAGTATGGAAAGCTGACAAGGAGCCAGCTGGCGGAGATGTGCCAGGCTAGGGGACTGGTGCATGGAAACCTGACTAAAGCAGACCTGATTGCATCCTTGGTTATAGCTGCATCAGAAAACAGCAGCCTGGAGGACAATCAGACTGACAGTGGCAATACAATATCCTCAGAGAATGGACAGCTCAACCTTTCTGCAGTGGACTTAGAAATCCAGCTGGAGATAAAGAGACTTGAGTTGGAGGCCAGGCATATGGAACCAGAAGCAGCTGAGAAAATGAGTCTACAAGCTGAGGAAAATGAACTGCGGAGGAGGCATGAGAGGGAAATGCTGACTCTTCTCCAGAGTCATGGAGATAATGGGGAAGGGAGTAACTGGACCCCAGAAGCACAAAAGGTCAGTAAATTCCTTCCACAGTTTAAAGAAGGGGATAATTTTGATAGCTTCATTCAGATGTTTGAGCGGGTATGTAAAGAGTATGAATCTGACCAAGGGCTCTGGGTACAGTTCCTGACCCCCTTACTCCATGGTAAAGCTATAACTTCTTTAGCAGAAATACATGGCACTGACTGTTTTGATTGTACTGCTATAAAAAGACACTTGTTGGAATGTTTTAAGCTAACACCTGAAGTGTACAGGAAAACGTTTTGTGAGCATAGACGCAAGGCAGATGAAAATGTATGTGAATATGTTTCTGAACTGAGCACTTATTTTCACAGCTGGGTGAGTGGATGTCAGGTCACCACTTTTGAAGGGCTGGCAGACCTTTTGGCAAGGGAACAAGCCCTTAGCACTTTGCCTGAGGACATGAGGATCTGGTTAGCTGATAGACAGTGTGCTACTTCAGAGGAATTGGTGAAGAAGGGAGACCTATACCTAGCAAGCAGGGCAGCTCTGCACATGAAAGGGACCCCCAGTACTACTCATGTGACTAAGGGAACCCACTGTGGGCGGCACAGACTGCCCCAACAGAATCCACCAGTAGCAGGGGAAGCCAATAGTCCAGGTATACATCCAGGAGCTTGGGTTAAATGTTTTGAATGCAACCAGTGGGGCCATGTGGCATACAGTTGTCCATGGAGGCAAGGTGGTGAACCAAAGGTGAGGGAGCCAGTAAGTGGGAAAGACAAAATGCCAACAGTAGGTTGTCTTGAGACAACAGGGGTATGGAACTACCATCCTGCAGATGTCCTGAGAGGGAAGGATTTGGAAGAGGCAGTACTATGTACTCATGCAGTTACATGCAGTGAGGCTAGGAGACAAGCATGTAAGTCTGGTAGCCTGGGGAGACCCAGACAGATTGCACACTTGCAGCCAGGACTGCTGAGGTGGTTACTTCAGTGAGGGAGTTGCTCTGTAGAAGTGAGACTGAAGGTGAGCCACAGCTGCTTGTGGGTACTGATGGTCCCTTGGACAGAATGACTGCAAAGGTAGAGGTGAGTAGTAGTACACAGGGTGACAGTGAGGCACCACTGTCAGAGGATGCCAGACTTCCTGTGGAAGGGGAGCTGGGAAGGGTTACAAGGAAACACCTGAGACAGGCTCAGCTCTCAAACCCTACATTGCATGGCCTGAGGCAGGTAGCTAGGGAGGCACCTGATTCTCAAGGGAAGGGAGAATCTGTATACTGGAATAAAGGGTTGCTGTACAGAGAGTGGACCCCTGAGAGAGGGCTAGAAGATGAGAGAGTACAGCCGTTGGTAGTGCCTAGAGCTTACCATCTGGCACTTCTAGCCATAGCCCATGATATTCCCTTTGCAGGTCATATGGGCATTAAACGTACAAAGAGGCATATTATACAAAACTTCTATTGGCCTGGAATTTCCAGCGATGTAACAGGGTACTGCAGGACCTGTGAGCAGTGCCAAAAGGTAGGCAAGGCAGGAGACAAGGTGAGAGCTCCTTTGATGCCTCCGCCTGTGATTGAAGAGCCATTTCAGAGGGTAGATATGGATATTGTGTGTCCTCTGAGTACCCCAAGTTCCACAGGGTAAAAGTATATCCTAGTGATTGTAGATTATGCTACACGATACCCTGAGGCAGTGGCTTTGTCCTCCATTGAGGCCGAGAAGGTAGAAAATGCTTTGCTAGAGATTTTCAGCAGGGTAGGGATCTTTTGGGTATTCCAAAGGAAATACTGTCTGACAGAAGTGCCAATTTTATGTCAGACCTGCTGGCTTGTCTGTGGAAGTCCTGTGGGGTGAAGCACATGAAGACCAACCCCTAATATCCCCAGACTAATGGTCTTGTTGAGAGGTTAAACTCTATAATTAAGTCCATGCTACAGGCATTTGCAGATCAGTTTAAGAGGGAGTGTGGCAAATATTTGCTCCATCTGTTGTTTGCTTACAGAGAGGCTCCCCAGGAATCCACATGTTTTTCACCCTGTGAGTTGCTGTATGGGCATAGGGTGAGGGGACCTCTTAATTCGAGATGAGTGGGAAGGTGAGTGTGAGGCTCACAAGGAGTCTGTTGTGGCATACATCCTAAACCTCAGGACAAGGTTCAGGGAACTCATGGGCTTGGCCCAGGAGAACCTGGCAGAAGCCAAACAACAGAAAAAGGTGTGGTATGACAGGAATGCTCGAGCTACAGAGTATGCTGAAGGACAGCAAGTGATGGTTCTCATTCCTGTCAGACACAACAAGTTGCAAGCAGCTTGGGAGGGACCCTACAAGGTGGTAAGAAAAGCAAGTGATGATAACTACATGGTGAAAGTGCTAGGCAGATGGCAGGGGTACAAACTGTACCATGTTAACATGATGTAACCTTACCATGATAGGGAGGCCCTTGTGCTGATCATTTGCAGTGAATTGCAGGAGAAGTCTGAGGGAGATCTGGGGACTGATCTCCTCAGTGAGGCTTGGGCTGACACCTCGGTGGAAGGGGTAGCAATATCCCAGCAGCTATCTCCTACCCAGGTTCGAGAAATCCGAGCAGTGTTGCAGGAATTTGGGGACGTGTTCACAGTGAAACCAGGGTGCACCCACCTGGTGCAGCACCATGTGGATTCAGGACCCCAAAGGCCTATTAGGCAAAGCCCTTATAGGGTGCCTGAGAGAGTCAAACAGACTCTGAGGTTGGAGGTACATGGGATGTTGGAACTAGGGGTGATTCAAGAGTCCAACAGTCCCTGGGCCTCACCAGTGGTGTTGGTGCCAAAGAAGGATGGCAGCACCAGGTTCTGTGTGGATTACAGGAAATTACATAGTCACACAGAGCCAGATGCTTACCCCATGCCTAGGACAGATGAGGCCCTAGAGCAGCTGAGTGGGGCTAAGTATTTTACAACCATTGATCTTACCAAGGGTTACTGGCAGGTGCCCTTGACTTCCAGTGCTAGAGAGAAGTCAGCCTTTGTGACTCCTTTTGGCTTGTATGAGTTCACAAAGATGCCCTTTGGGGTGAAGAATGCCCCAGCGACTTTCCACAGGCTGGTAGATCATATCTTAGCAGGAGCAGGAGGATTTGCCCTTGCTTACATGGATGATATTGCTATCTACAGCCATTCCTGGCAAGAGCACCTTCAGCATGTCAGGGAGGTGCTATGCAGAAAACAGAGGGCAGGGTTGACCATTAAGCCGAGCAAATGTCAGGTGGGTATGGCAGAGGTCTCCTACTTAGGACATAGAGTGGGGAGTGGTAAGATAAGGCCAGAACCTGCCAAAGGGGAAGCTATTCAGGCATGGCCTGCACCTGTTACCAAAAAGCAGGTGAGGGAATTCTTAAGGACAGCAGGGTACTACAGAAAGTTTGTTCCCAATTATAGTACCATAGCTGCTCCTCTCACATACCTGACAAGGAAGAACAGGCCAGATAAGGTAGTGTGGACCCCAGCATGTGAGCAGGCATTTCAGAAGCTTAAGGAACCTTTGGGAGGACTCTCTGTGTTAGCCAGTCCAGACTATAGCAAAGAATTTGGTGTGCAGGTGGATGCTTCAAACTATGGGGTGGGGGTTGGCCAGATTTCTTCAGAGGGAGAAGAGCACCCAGTGGTTTATATCAGTCATAGGCTCCAACACAGGGAGGAATGCTATGCAGTGGTAGAAAAGGGATGTCTAGCCATAGTGTGGGCACTACAGAAACTTCAGCCTTATCTGCATGGAAGAAAATTCACTGTGATGACAGATCACAACCCTCTAACATGGTTAAACAGAGCCAGTCAGCAAAATGCCAAGTTGCTAAGATGGTGCCTGGGGTTGCAAGCATGTGATATGTCAGTGCAGCACCGCAGTGGGAGTAGCAATGCCAATGCAGATGGGCTCTCAAGACAGGGAATGGGGTGAGGTACACCCAGATAGACCTGACACTCTCAAGCAATGTTTCTCAAGGGGCACTTGAAAAACTTGTTTGAGTTCCCCAGGGGGAAGAGATGTGATGATTGGAGGAAGATGGGCGAAGGCTGCCAGCCTAGTCAAATAAAATGTGATGCATAATTCTATCAACTGTATAAATAAATGTAAAATACAGGCTTGTGTTTTTAAATGAAAGAAATCACTGCAAAATGTGAACTTCAAGGTTGTTGCAACATTGCCATCTGTTGTAAGGAAAACCAAGCCAAGCATTTCAAATGTGTCTTTTAAAGTTGAAAATATATTATAAATCTCTTTGATGTTTTACAAGTCGGCTCCAGTGGGTCTGGATGAAGGTTTCATGCCCATTGTTTTAAAGTTAAAGTTAAGGGCCAGAATTTACATGTGGAAGGTGCTTTATTGCTCTGGTTTCTGCTAGAGTGTACATGTGAAATGCCTTGTATTGTTGTAGTTTCCTGAGCAGGTGTTAGCTTGCTAAATAATGCAGTTTGTGGCCTGAGAAAGCCTAAGTGTCAAAATGATGTAATTTGGGAGGGCCTCAGCAGAGTTGGTTAGTGTTTAAAAACTATTGTTCAGTGAGAGACTGTAAGCATTTTGATCTTGGGCATCTAACCCAGCACTGCTTGCTCTTTATGTATGTAAGTAGGATTATAGCACTGTGATTTCTCTTACAAATAGTTAAACTTAGAAGAAAGTTAGACTAAGTATTTTTCTTTGAAATCAGATCTTTCCTACAATATTGTTTTAAGTTTCTTGGTGATCTCTGAACTTGAGTAGCTTTGCACTGTAGTAGTTTTGTCTTGTGTTTTAATTATTTATTATTAATATTTTAAAACCTTTACCTGTGGCTGGTTTATGTAGAGATAAATTTAATCTCTAAAGTACATTACATATTTACAGATTTGACTGTCTACGTCACTCCAAATTAAGCCTAGACTGAACAGTCACATTACCAATTGGATAATAATATTGCACAGTAATAATTGGACACCCTTTTAAGGGCCTTTTAGTAGCTGATATTATCTGGGTGGTAGCAGGAATTACTACCGTATGGTCTGGGTAATAGGGGCACAGCTGGAGAACCTGTGCCAGCTTTTTCCCAGGAGGGTCTGTGTGGTTGTATAACCTCTTCTCAAAGTGTGTGTGTGGTGTGTCAGCTACTTGGCAGGGACAAGAAGCACTGATTGGACAGAGAGGGTACTGTTGGTTTTAGTTTGCCCAGCTAGGTTGAGACCTGGACCCTATAGCTGTTCCAGTGGGGAGTCTTATTGGGGACCTGGTGAGCAAGGGAGCAACCAGCCCCAGACTGACTGTGATCTCTGTGTGCACTTAAGGGAGATTGTACTTTACTGTGTGTATTAGTTATCCTTTTCTCTTCCAGGAGTCACCCTCTCTGGTGTCAGTGGTGAGGATTGAGGCTCCTTGATTGTTGGGCCAGGGCATGGGCATCACAGCACCTATGAGGATATAGTAATTGGGGTCTGTGTGTTTGATGTTTTTTATAGGTACATAAATAAATGTGTACCATTAGGTGTTAACCATCTAATCAACTATATAGGCTAACTTGTAAAAAACAACAAAGATGAGCAGACTTATAGAACTAACTCCTTTATTGGTAAGAGCTTTCGTTGGCAAAAAATAAGCCATCTTCTTCAGACCATCAAAACACATACAAAATACACTCCCGTATAGAAAGGAATGCTTTTCATACGTAGTGCTAATCCAATCAAGCAATTAATTAATTAATTAAAAAAACATCAATTATTTAGATAAAAAAACACAAATAACCATCTGTTTGCTGAGCCAATAGTTTGTTTTACAATGGTTTACCTAAATCAGTAAACCTTAGACAATAAACCTTCACAAGCTTAGTCTATCTCGATGTTAAAATTACCACACATCCTTATGATGGTAGCATAATTATTTTAAAATTAATAACCCTTAAAACCATGTATGTAAAAAAAACCCAATAGGTCTGCTTATTCAAAAAAGCTTATATTAATTATCTAGCTAAAGCTTTTATTTTAAGTAAACATTTAATAGATACATACTCATTTAAACCAGGCATAATATGAGCCATAGTACGGATCTGCCATGCCAATTCTATTTATTCCAGTCTAAGCTGCCACAGGCCTCCCCTGATATTATGGTCTACTTTTTGCAAGACAAAAAAACTGAACTTATGGTCTGGGTATTCTGTTATATGCCTTGCTAGGGCATTTGTGCTGATCTGCCTATCAATGCTATATTGGTACTCATATATTCTTTGCTTGAGCTTACGTTCTGTTTTACCAATATAGTAAACTACGCATTGGTTGCAGACAGCCCCATATACTACCCCTTGGGAATCACAAGTATGTTTACCCCAAATCTGATAGATCTTATCTCTGATGTTAACCTTGTTAGTGACCTTAATATGTTTACGTTGGGCACATCTTCCACATTTAAACATACCAGTTTGGCCCATTAGAGCTCTTTTTGGTCTCTCCACTAAATTTTTCAAATTAAAACCTTTTCTGTATGTTATAGATGGTGTTGTGCCCAATATCTTTGCCAATTCATTATCCTGTTGTATTAAAGACCAATTTTTACATATAATCGCTCTAATGCTTCCTGCATCTAGGGAATAAGTTGTTAAAAAACTATTTATAGCATTCAATTATTTTTCTTTCCTCTGGGAAATATTACCAACATCCCCCACTAATGGGAATATTTGAACTTGTTTATCTTGTACCAAAGGCTGAAAATACCCTGTTAATCTTTTATTATGTACCTCTTCCATCACTTGGTTGAGTAAGGGTAAAGGATAAGCTCTTTTCAAGAACATTTCCTTAAGGACATTATACTCCTCTACGAAATCATCAAATTTGGATGCCATCCTCACTGCTCTTACTATCTGTCCCTTAATCACTGTCCTTTTCTGATGGAGGGGATGGCAACTTGTAAAATGTAAGAACATGTTAGAATATGTGGGTTTTCGATGGATGGTAGAACTAAATTGCCCATTGTTATAGTCTTTACTAAGGTGAATATCCAAAAAAATTAACCTCATTTTGGCCTACTTGGTATGTAAACTCCAAGAATGAAGTAAATTGAGTCATTTCAGATATAAACCCACTAATCATGTTCACCGGCCCCTTCCACAAAAAGAACATGTCATCTTGGTATCTTGTGTACCAAGCCACATGTTCTTCATATGTTGGACAAATAGGAAGGACCTTTCCCAATAGGCCAAGACACTATTAGCAAAACTGCTCCCACAAGGGGAGCCCATCGCAATACCACTTTTTTGGAGAAATAATTTGTCTGAGAAAAGAATGTAATTATTCTCTAGTATTATTTCAAAGAGAACTTCTATCAAGTTGATTTGCTGGTGTTCCATACCTCTTATATGAAGGAACTCTCTAACCCATTCAATTCCTATTTGGTGTGGAATGGAAGTATAGAGGTCCTTAATATCAACTGTTAAAAAATGTGGTGTTCATTGAACTCCAATACATTAATATTTTCCAAAAAATGCCAAGAATCTCGGCATACTTGTGTTTCTGACTTAACAAATGGTTTCAACTTGAAGTCAACAAACTTGGCACAAGCATATGTCACTGAACCCCTATCATCCACTATAGGTCTAAATGGTGGACTATTAACATCCTTATGTATTTTAGGGGCTCCAAACAGTGTCGGAACTACAGGGGCTGGCATGGTCAAAAAATGATACATATCCACATCAATGCTCCCTTCAAGGAAAAGGTCATTCAACGTGCTATTGATTTTATTATATGCCCCATTTAGCTCATTCTGGCTTGCACTAACATATACATCACTATCTAAAAGGCTCAACATTCTTGTTTCATAGACCTGTTGGTCCATAAACACCAGCCCACCTCCTTTATCGGGTTTCATAACCCTCACATTACATACATTGAGCAGTTTGAAAAGGTCACGCTCATTAACATTAATGTTTCTATTTCTGTTATACTTTACTACATTAAAATTGAGTGCATGCCTAATGTCCATTTCACAAATTTTCTCAAACATCGCCAAAGACGCTTGGAGGGGTGGATTAAATAGACTTGAAACTCTTAAACTATTAGTAAGTCCAGAGTTTTGTCCCAGTTCACAAGTCAGATTAAGTTTACGGACAAACGTTTTCAAGTCTATAACAGTTCTGACTAAGTCAGCTCTATGGTCCGGAACAAAGGTCATCCCTTTAGCAAACAAATTAGCCATTTCTTCATCAACTTCCAATGAGCTAAAATTAAAGATGCGGAAGTCTCCTCCTGTATTCACCAAAACATTGGGTGCACAATGGGCTATCTCCTCCTTCTGTTTTGGCACCTCTTTTGTGGGGCTTGTTTCTTGTTGTGCCTTAGTTGTGCTGTTTGTTGTTGGCCGGTGTGGGTACTCCAAAAACCCTGCTGAAAATTGTCTCCTATTTGATTGTTCATGTTATTATGAATAGTAGAGCCCCCCCCCCCCCTCAAACTTGGTTGTCACCTTGAGCCATTCTGCTGTTGATAATTATGAATGCACTCACTTCGGCATACTTCTGTCATTTGGGGAATGATTATATCGTCCTCATTTCCCAAGTCAATATCCCCACCCATAGAACTTGGGACAGGTGGCCTCTCTGGAACTACCATGATATCAGGTACTAAATGTGGTGGGGGGGCAAGCTATTGCTTTAGCGTAAGCATTCAAATCTCTATTAATTTTCTTTCTCTTAATCTCAATGCTTTTAGTAATACTAGCATCAATGCTGGTAAAAATTCTAGAATACTCATATTTGTAACTCTCAAAATTGGGTGCATTCTTTATAGTTTGTTCCAGCAATTCCAAATCCACTTTTAGGGTGGATATCTGTGTAAGATAATGTTTTATCAATGCATCTAAGAACTCAAGGCCCTGACGGTTAAATAATGCTACCAGTTCAAGATGAAATGTTGATTTATTAACTAAGCCGTTAGGGTAACGCCACTGGCGTAACCCTTTTGGTACGATATTCTTGTTAACACATTCTTGCAAATAGGACACTTCAAGTTGATATTTCCTACATTTAAATATTTCCGCATCAAACTCGTTCAGGTGTCCGACCATAGAGTTGCGTTCCGGCACTATTAAGGCTGTCCCTTGTATTTCACTTCCTCTTTACTACACCTCCGTCATAAATGCCAGCATAAACCACGAACAAGCAGAGTATATTTAAAAGTTAACTTGTACTTTATTAACGAATAACAAAACAGACATGAAAGAAACTTAGATTTAACGATTTCATCTCCTAGACGGAGACTTCTTCAGAATCTACTTATAGTTAGCACCAACAGTCTTTTATATGCTTAGTTCCCAATAGTAGTTAAATCAATTGATTAATTGATTAATACAATATAAATTTAAAAGGGCCATTCATTTTCATGTTAAACCACATCAAATGCAATATAAAGTTGTTCAGAACATACTGTTTCATTAAAAATGATAAATAGATGAATGTATTTATACAGATAAACACATACTTGTGTACAATAAAAATTATAAATATTATAAATATGAACTGCATGATATGTTTTTGTGTATGTAATATTAAAATAAATAATGATAAAAAAGAAGTCCTTACAGGTTTAAAAATTCTAAGAAATGTGTTTTAAAGTATATATATATATTTAAAATATTTCAACACATTTTAAAGTATTTTGAAATATTGCTGACATTATAGGATAATCAATCTCAAAAAACATCCTACAACCTGATAAATAACATGAATATGTCAACAAAATAATTCAAGTACAATGTCAATATAATTAATAAGTTATAAAAACTGTGAGACTTATTCTAAGGATTTTATTAAAGTTACCTATACATTTAAAAATAATAGATATAAATATGTATATACATATATAAATATATATAAATAAATAATTAAATAAATAAATAAATATATGCTAGTAATAACAATTGATAGAATGTTTATGAATTATTTATAACCACTATGTGTACAAAATATACATATAAAAATATACATATAAAAATATATGTAAAAAATATTTGTAAAAAATGTATGTATATGTATATATAGGTTTATCAGCTATTGGTCCAATAAATAAATTCTGTCTTGGATATCATAATGTTAAATGTTTCTCACTACATAGTCTTCCTAACCATAATACAAACATTGTGTGAACATTTGTTTCCACTTTGGAACATTTTTACAACATTTTTACGACATTTTTGCAACATTTTTACTTTTGGGTCATTGGCTAGTATTTTCAATGCAGGGGTGATAGATATATGGTCATTCAGACCCCAATTACCACAGGCGTCTAGCCTGAGTTGCCAAATCATCTCCCTATATTCCACTTTGGTTTCCCAATCACCCCCTCGTTCCATGTGTTCTACTGTTTCCAATACCCAAAATTTGTAGTCAGCATTTTTGCACTCTATTGCATGTCAATATAGGGCATTATTCTCATTGTGCCTATTTATATCTCTTATGTGCTCATATATTCTATTTCTAAGGTGTCTTTCAGTTTTTCCAATATAATATCTTTGACATGCTTTACACACGACTAAATATATTACCCCTTTAGAATAACAAGTACTATACTTCTTAGCCCTTAAAGTCAGGGGTAAGTTGGGTAATGTTAGTTCTTTTGTTTCTGCAATATATGGGCACAGTGCACATCTGCCACATAAATGTTCCATGCTTTTACTAGTCCCTTCCTTCTCTGTTTTCTTTTTCTCCAAAGTGTTCTTAATATTCTTATTTCTTCTAAAACTGAGTTTAAGCTCACTCTTAAATACATCAGTTTTAACTGCCATATTTTTAAACATGTTCCATATTTCATAAATACTCTTCCTCAACCATCCTATATCCTTATAATAAGTGATAGTGAGGTATGGTGTAAAATTATTAGTGATTGCATTATGTCCATTGCTGATATCAGTGTTAATGTTGTTGTCATTTAACCCATTAATAACCATAGTATTGTCCATCTTACATAGCAGAGGTTTGTATCTAGTTTGCCTCCCCTGTGTTACATATTCTTTTATTGGTATTATAAGTTCCTTCGGGTAACCTCTTTCAATAAACATTGTCTCCACATATTCCAATTCTTTCAAAAAATCACCCTCCTCTGATATCATTCTCGCCATCCTAATCATTTGTCCTTTGACAACATTTTTCTTTAATTGATATGGATGGTCACTACAAAAGTGGAGGTAAGCATTTGAAAAATGTTCCTTCCTAAATACATTAGATTTGTAACATTTTCTCTCTTTGTCTTTACTCAACTTAATATCTAGGAAGTGTATTTCATCCTTTTCTACCTGATGTACAAAACTCAAAAAAGAAGTAGTATGATTAATATACTCTAAAAATTCCATAATACACTCCTTATTTCCATTCCATAGAACAAAGATATCGTCCAGGAACCTAAAATACTTGACAATGTATTGATTATACAAAGATTTGAAAACATATTGTTTTTCCCAGTGTAACATAATTATATTAGCATACACTGGGGCACAGGCAGAGCCCATTGCAACCCCTTCTTTTTGGTGATAATAATCACCTTCAAAATATACAAAATTATATTTCAACACCAACTCCATACATTCTAAGACAATTCTATACTGAATAGGTGTAAGAAAATTCATTTCTGTTAGGACTTCCTCAAACCATTCCATACCAATGGTTTGTGAAATGACAGAAAATAAGTCTTTAACATCAATTGTTATAAAATACATTTCTTCACTGTAGGCACTATAATTTATTTTAGTCAAGAAATCCCATGAATCCTTAATTATATGGTCATATTTTACATAAAATTCCTTAATCATAGTGTCTACATAAATTGCCATAGTCTGAGTTTTAGACCCTTGCGAAGCCACTATGGGTCTCATGGGGGGGTCCACCACCGATTTGTGCGTTTTCGGTATACCAAAAATAGCAGGTATAACCGGTTTAGGTACTGTTAGAAACTTGTGTAGTTCAAGATCAATCATACCACAAAATAAATTATCATCTAAAATCAAATCTATCTTTCTGTATAATATGTTGATCTCATTTTTGGTAACCAAGCAATATTGGTGGTCCTTGTCCAAAATGTCTTTCATTCTCTTAATATAGTCCCACTTGTCCATGAGGACTATACCTCCCCCCTTATCTGGCTTCATTACACGTATTTTATTATTATTACTTAATTCATACAATAATTTCTTTTCATTTTTGTCCAAGTTACTTTCCACCCTATCCCTCATTTTATATTCGTCCCGAATTTTATTGATTATACATCTTTCAAAATTCAAAATTTCATTTTGTATGGGTGGGTTGTATGTGCTACGCCTAGTTAATGGATTCATCTTATTGTGTTCAACTTTATCATTAAATACATGTCTAAAATTTAATTTACGTGTAAATAATTTAATGTCCAAAATGAAGTTGTCAATACTAGGTTTAACCACTGGAACAAAAGTAAAACCCTTTGTAAATAATTCAAAAAAACTTTTGTTAACATTAATATCAGTGTAATTAAAAATGTTAAAATTGTTGTAGGTATTTAAAATCCCATTAAAATTATTAATATTATTATCAGCATCAATAGTGTATTCAATATCTGTAATATGTTGTAATTCAGGGGCAGGGGTTAGTGAAAACTCTGCACACGATATCCCCTCCCCAAACCTGTGTTATTCCCTAATATAGCTTGTGCATAAGAGGCCTGTTGGTTTCTATTTCTCAACCTTTCTGATCTCCTTACCTCTTCTGTTTCTAAAGGGACATTATTATCAACCATATTACCCGCCCCTTCAAGATTCGGAAATTGGTCATAATAGGATTGGTTATTCCCATCTATCCCACCATGTTCCCAGCGTCTTTCTCTAAATACATTCATCTATTTATCATTTTTAATGAAACAGTATGTTCTGAACAACTTTATATTGCATTTGATGTGGTTTAACATGAAAATGAATGGCCCTTTTAAATTTATATTGTATTAATCAATTAACCAATTGATTTAACTACTATTGGGAACTAAGCATATAAAAGACTGTTGGTGCTAACTATAAGTAGATTCTGAAGAAGTCTCTGTCTAGGAGATGAAAGCGCTAAATCTAAGTTTCTTTCATGTCTGTTTTGTTATTCGTTAATAAAGTACAAGTTAACTTTTAAATATACTCCGCTTGTTCATGGTTTATGCTGGCATTTATGACGGAGGTGTAGTAAAGAGGAAGTGAAATACAAGGGACAGCCTTAATAGTGCCGGAACGCAACTGTTTTTTGTGGATTTATTCCTTTTTGGTTACAAGTTGGTCAGTGTTGGTTTGTTTTGGATCCGGACATGAGGAGTCCTTAAATATAAAGAATGGAAAGCAGCGGAATGCTGAATGAACTTTTGTGAGTCATCCAAGCGTACTCGGAAACTGAAAATTCACCTGCAGGAACCTCTAATGAGATTCCTTGTGCGCAGAGCAGCCCGAAGGACCGTAGGGCAAACAGAGTGACGTCTGATGCCGGCGACCAGCAGACAGGAGGTGGTGGGGCCAAGGAGGTGAACGCCAGTCGGAGAAATGTGAATACTAGGAACAACAATTCGCATTACAACAGGGACAATGATAGGGACGTTTATACTACCTCGAGAACTACAGAGACTTGGACTTTAATTTATTGCTCAACAAATCTTTTATGCGGAGTGGGAAAGAAAAAGAAAAAACAGGGACCAAGGAACAAGTTAACACAGTAACCTACAAAGAAAAATGTAAGGACTTTAAGAAATTGCTATTTAAATACAAGTCTTTGACTGTAGAGAATTGGTATCTTGAAAAATGTGTCAAAGAAAAGATAGTACCTAAAGGGCTTAGAATTTATAAGTTTCCCAATAGTAGTTTTAATGATGAAATATTTTTTAAAAAAGTGTGTGATATTTTAAATGATTGTGGACTGTTAATTTTAAGGGCAATGATACAACATAATACTGAAGTTATGGAGAGTCTGAAAAATGATATAGACAAGATTCATGTTGACATCAATAATGATTTATTGCACTCCTTACAGGAGTATAAAATTGTTTATTATAGAACGTTACATGATGCTGATATGGCTCCAAACATTAATATCAATCGTAAATTAAAGAAGTTGGACAGGGACATTTCAGTGTACGAAAAAGGTAATGCATACAACCTGGGAAAATCCACCATTAACCAGAGGTCTACCAATCACTTTAAACCTTCTTTTCAGTACAGGAATAACAAGTATTCCCAACAAAGAGGGGTCTTTAGAGAAAGACGCTGGAAACATGGTGGGATAGATGGGAATAACCAATCCTATTATGACCAATTTCCGAATCTTGAAGGGGCGGGTAATATGGTTGATAATAATGTCCCTTTAGAAACAGAAGAGGTAAGGAGATCAGAAAGGTTGAGAAATAGAAACCAACAGGCCTCTTATGCACAAGCTATATCAGGGAATAACACAGGTTTGGGGAGGGGATATCGTGAGCAGAGTTTTCACTAACCCCTGCCCCTGAATTACAACATATTACAGATATTGAATACACTATTGATGCAGATGATAGTAATAATTTTAATGGGATTTTAAATACCTACAACAATTTTAACATTTTTAATTACACTGATATTAATGTTAACAAAAGTTTTTTTGAATTATTTACAAAGGGTTTTACTTTTGTTCCAGTGGTTAAACCTAGTATTGACAACTTCATTTTGGACATTAAATTATTTACACGTAAATTAAATTTTAGACATGTATTTAATGATAAAGTTGAACACAATAAGATGAATCCATTAACTAGGCGTAGCACATACAACCCACCCATACAAAATGAAATTTAGAATTTTGAAAGATGTATAATCAAGAAAATTCGGGACAAATATAAAATGAGGGATAGGGTGGAAAGTAACTTGGACAAAAATGAAAAGAAATTATTGTATGAATTAAGTAATAATAATAAAATACGTGTAATGAAGCCAGATAAGGGGGGAGGTATAGTCCTCATGGACAAGTGGGACTATATTAAGAGAATGAAAGACATTTGGACAAGGACCACCAATATTGCTTGGTTACCAAAAATGAGATCAACATATTATACAGAAAGATAGATTTGATATTAGATGATAATTTATTTTGTGGTATGATTGATCTTGAACTACACAAGTTTCTAACAGTACCTAAACCGGTTATACCTGCTATTTTTGGTATGCAGCACAAATCGGTGGTGGACCCCCCCATGAGACCCATAGTGGCTTCGCAAGGGTCTAAAACTCAGACTATGGCAATTTATGTAGACACTATGATTAAGGAATTTTATGTAAAATATGACCATATAATTAAGGATTCATGGGATTTCTTGACTAAAATAAATGATAGTGCCTACAGTGAAGAAATGTATTTTATAACAATTGATGTTAAAGACTTATTTTCTGTCATTCCACAAACCATTGGTATGGAATGGTTTGAGGAAGTCCTAACAGAAATGAATTTTCTTACACCTATTCAGTATAGAATTGTCTTAGAATGTATGGAGTTGGTGTTGAAATATAATTTTGTATATTTTGAAGGTGATTATTATCACCAAAAAGAAGGGTTTGCAATGGGCTCTGCCTGTGCCCCAGTGTATGCTAATATAATTATGTTACACTGGGAAAAACAATATGTTTTCAAATCTTTGTATAATCAATACATTGTCAAGTATTTTAGGTTCCTGGACGATATCTTTGTTCTATGGAATGGAAATAAGGAGTGTATTATGGAATTTTTAGAGTATATTAATCATACTACTTCTTTTTTGAGTTTTGTACATCAGGTAGAAAAGGATGAAATACACTTCCTAGATATTAAGTTGAGTAAAGACAAAGAGAGAGAATGTTACAAATCTAATCTATTTAGGAAGGAACATTTTTCAAATGCTTACCTCCACTTTTGTAGTGACCATCCATATCAATTAAAGAAAAATATTGTCAAAGGACAAATGATTAGGATGGCGAGAATGATATCAGAGGAGGGTGATTTTTTTGAAAGAATTGGAATATGTGGAGACAATGTTTATTGAAAGAGGTTACCCGAAGGAACTTATAATACCAATAAAAGAATATGTAACACAGGGGAGGCAAACTAGATACAAACCTCTGGTACGTAAGATGGACAATACTATGGTTATTAATGGGTTAAATGACAACAACATTAACACTGATATCAGCAATGGACATAATGCAATCACTAATAATTTTACACCATACCTCACTATCACTTATTATAAGGATATAGGATGGTTGAGGAAGAGTATTTATGAAATATGGAACATGTTTAAAAATATGGCAGTTAAAACTGATGTATTTAAGAGTGAGCTTAAACTCAGTTTTAGAAGAAATAAGAATATTAAGAACACTTTGGAGAAAAAGAAAACAGAGAAGGAAGGGACTAGTAAAAAGCATGGAACATTTAAGTGTGGCAGATGTGCACTGTGCCCATATATTGCAGAAACAAAAGAACTAACATTACCCAACTTACCCCTGACTTTAAGGGCTAAGAAGTATAATACTTGTTATTCTAAAGGGGTAATATATTTAGTCGTGTGTAAAGCATGTCAAAGATATTATATTGGAAAAACTGAAAGACACCTTAGAAATAGAATATATGAGCACATAAGAGATATAAATAGGCACAATGAGAATAATGCCCTATATTGACATGCAATAGAGTGCAAAAATGCTGACTACAAATTTTGGGTATTGGAAACAGTAGAACACATGGAACGAGGGGGTGATTGGGAAACCAAAGTGGAATATAGGGAGATGATTTGGCAACTCAGGCTAGATGCCTGTGGTAATTGGGGTCTGAATGACCATATATCTATCACCCCTGCATTGAAAATACTAGCCAATGACCCAAAAGTAAAAATGTTGCAAAAATGTCGTAAAAATGTTGTAAAAATGTTCCAAAGTGGAAACAAATGTTCACACAATGTTTGTATTATGGTTAGGAAGACTATGTAGTGAGAAACATTTAACATTATGATATCCAAGACAGAATTTATTTATTGGACCAATAGCTGATAAACCTATATATACATATACATACATTTTTTACAAATATTTTTTACATATATTTTTATATGTATATTTTATATGTATATTTTGTACAAATAGTGGTTATAAATAATTCATAAACATTCTATCAATTGTTATTACTAGCATATATTTATTTATTTATTTAATTATTTATTTATATATATTTATATATTTATATATTTATATACATATTTATATCTATTATTTTTAAATGTATAGGTAACTTTAATAAAATCCTTAGAATAAGTCTCACAGTTTTTATAACTTATTAATTATATTGACATTGTACTTGAATTATTTTGTTGACATATTCATGTTATTTATCAGGTTGTAGGATGTTTTTTGAGATTGATTATCCTATAATGTCAGCAATATTTCAAAATACTTTAAAATGTGTTGAAATATTTTAAATATATATATATATATACTTTAAAACACATTTCTTAGAATTTTTAAACCTGTAAGGACTTCTTTTTTATCATTATTTATTTTAATATTACATACACAAAAACATATCATGCAGTTCATATTTATAATATTTATATTTTTTATTGTACACAAGTATGTGTTTATCTGTATAAATACATTCATCTATTTATCATTTTTAATGAAACAGTATGTTCTGAACAACTTTATATTGCATTTGATGTGGTTTAACATGAAAATGAATGGCCCTTTTAAATTTATATTGTATTAATCAATTAACCAATTGATTTAACTACTATTGGGAACTAAGCATATAAAAGACTGTTGGTGCTAACTATATGTAGATTCTGAAGAAGTCTCCGTCTAGGAGATGAAAGCGCTAAATCTAAGTTTCTTTCATGTCTGTTTTGTTATTCGTTAATAAAGTACAAGTTAACTTTTAAATATACTCCGCTTGTTCGTGGTTTATGCTGGCGTTTATGACGGAGGTGTAGTAAAGAGGAAGTGAAATACAAGGGACAGCCTTAATAGTGCCGGAACGCAACTGTTTTTTGTGGATTTATTCCTTTTTGGTTACAAGTTGGTCAGTGTCCGACCATAGAGTTGTTATTGTTAGATACTTCACTAGAAACTCCAGAAGTATCATTATTAGCAAAAAAGTTGTTGTTATTAAGGTACATACCCATGGAAGGGATGTCATTAGATAACGATGTTGTCCTAAATTGTAAATCCGATGGTTGAATGCCCATGGCCAAATTAACAGGACCTCTGCTGTTGAAAACCGTTGTTCCAGATTGTACAGATCTCACCGCTGGTGTCGCCGACAGAAGCTGCGGTTGCCCAGCCGGAATTGATGACATAGATGTATTACCTCCTTTTACACCGGAAGTCCCTGTATTATTGGCAGTTTCTACATGCTGCCTGAGCATGTTTACTCGGTTCAGCAAATGATGTACCAAAACTGTTAGGTCGCCCATGATATCCACCTCTGAGACTCCTCCTGGTGAAGCGGGAATTTCCTCCTCCTGTGTAAAAAGGGATTGGGAGTCCGTTCCAAAGCCACTCACCATCAGTTAACTTGTGTATTAACAAAGAACACAAACTAGTAAAAAACAACAAAGATGAGCGGACTTATAGAACTAACTCCTTTATTGGTAAGCGCTTCCGTTGGCAAAAAATAAGCCAACTTCTTCAGACCATCAAAACACATACAAAATACACTCCCATATAGAAAGGAATGCTTTTCATATGTAGAGCTAATCCAATCAAGCAATCAATTAATTAAAAAACATCAATTATTTAGATAAAAAAACACAAATAACCATTTGTCTGCTGAACCAATAGTTTGTTTTACAATGGTTTACCTAAATCAGTAAACCTTAGACAATAAACCTTCACAAGCTTAGTCTATCTCAATGTTAAAAATACCAACCATAGATCCTTATGATGGTAGTGTAATTATTTTAAAATTAATAACCCTTAAAACCATGTATGTAAAAAAACCCCAATAGGTCTGCTTATTCAAAAATGCTTATATTATTTATCTAGCTAAAGCTTTTATTTTAAGTAAACATTTAATAGATACATACTCATTTAAACCAGGCATAATATGAGCCATAGTACGGATCTGCCATGCCAATTCTATTTCTTCCAGTCTAAGCTGCCATAGGCCTCCCCTGATATTATGGTCTACTTTTTGCAAGACAAAAAAACTGAACTTATGGTCTGGGTATTCTGTTATATGCCTTGCTAGGGCATTTGTGCTGATCTGCCTATCAATGCTATATTGGTACTCATATATTCTTTGCTTGAGCTTACGTTCTGTTTTACCAATATAGTAAACTACGCATTGGTTGCAGACAGCCCCATATACTACCCCTTGGGAATCACAAGTATGTTTACCCCAAATCTGATAGATCTTATCTCTGATGTTGACCTTGTTAGTGACCTTAATATGTTTACGTTGGGCACATCTTCCACATTTAAACATACCAGTTTGGCCCATTAGAGCTCTTTTTGGTCTCTCCACTAAATTTTTCAAATTAAAACCTTTTCTGTATGTTATAGATGGTGTTGTGCCCAATATCTTTGCCAATTCATTATCCTGTTGTATTAAAGACCAATTTTTACATATAATCGCTCTAATGCTTCCTGCATCTAGGGAATAAGTTGTTAAAAAACTACTTATAGCATTCAATTCTTTTTCTTTCCTCTGGGAAATATTACCAACATCCCCCACTAATGGGAATATTTGAACTTGTTTATCTTGTACCAAAGGCTGAAAATACCCTGTTAATCTTTTATTATGTACCTCTTCCATCACTTGGTTGAGTAAGGGTAAAGGATATGCTCTTTTCAAGAACATTTCCTTAAGGAGATTACACTCCTCTATGAAATCATCAAATTTGGATGCCATCCTCACTGCTCTTACTATCTGTCCCTTAATCACTGCCCTTTTCTGATGGAGGGGATGGCAACTTGTAAAATGTAAGAACGTGTTAGAATATGTGGGTTTTCGATGGATGGTAGAACTAAATTGCCCATTGTTATAGTCTTTACTAAGGTGAATATCCAAAAAAATTAACCTCATTTTGGCCTACTTGGTATGTAAACTCCAAGAATGAAGTAAATTGAGTCATTTCAGATATAAACCCACTAATCATGTTCACCGGCCCCTTCCACAAAAAGAACATGTCATCTTGGTATCTTGTGTACCAAGCCACATGTTCTTCATATGTTGGACAAATAGGAAGGACCTTTCCCAATAGGCCAAGACACTATTAGCAAAACTGCTCCCACAAGGGGAGCCCATCGCAACACCACTTTTTTGGAGAAATAATTTGTCTGAGAAAAGAATGTAATTATTCTCTAGTATTATTTCAAAGAGAACTTCTATCAAGTTGATTTGCTGGTGTTCCATACCTCTTATATGAAGGAACTCTCTAACCCATTCAATTCCTATTTGGTGTGGAATGGAAGTATAGAGGTCCTTAATATCAACTGTTAGAAAATGTGGTGTTCATTGAACTCCAATACATTAATATTTTCCAAAAAATGCCAAGAATCTCGGCATACTTGTGTTTCTGACTTAAATGGTTTCAACTTGAAGTCAACAAACTTGGCACAAGCATATGTCACTGAACCCCTATCATCCACTATAGGTTTAAAAGGCGGACTATTAACATCCTTATGTATTTTAGGGGCTCCAAACAGTGTCGGAACTACAGGGGCTGGCATGGTCAAAAAATGATACATATCCACATCAATGCTCCCTTCAAGGAAAAGGTCGTTCGACATGCTATTGATTTTATTATATGCCCCATTTAGCTCATTCTGGCTTGCACTAACATATACATCACTATCTAAAAGGCTCAACATTCTTGTTTCATAGACCTGTTGGTCCATAAACACCAGCCCACCTCCTTTATCGGGTTTCATAACCCTCACATTACATACATTGAGCAGTTTGAGAAGGTCACGCTCATTAACATTAATGTTTCTATTTCTTTTATACTTTACTACATTAAAATTGAGTGCATGCCTAATGTCCATTTCACAAATTTTCTCAAACATCGCCAAAGACGCTTGGAGGGGTGGATTAAATAGACTTGAAACTCTTAAACTATTAGTAAGTCCAGAGTTTTGTCCCAGTTCACAAGTCAAATTAAGTTTATGGACAAACGTTTTCAAGTCTATAACAGTTCTGACTAAGTCAGCTCTATGGTCCGGAACAAAGGTCATCCCTTTAGCAAACAAATTAGCCATTTCTTCATCAACTTCCAATGAGCTAAAATTAAAGATGTGGAAGTCTCCTTCTGTATTCACCAAAACTTTGGGTGCACAATGGGCTATCTCCTCCTTCTGTTTTGGCGCCTCATATGTGGGGCTTGTTTCTTGTTGTGCCTTAGTCATGCTGTTTGTTGTTGGCCGGTGTGGGTACTCCGAAAACCCTGCTGAAAATTGTCTCCTATTTGATTGTTCATGTTATTATGAATAGTAGAGCCACCCCCCCAAACTTGGTTGTCGCCTTGAGCCATTCTGCTGTTGATAATTATGAATGCACTCACTTCGGCGTACTTCTGTCATTTGGGGAATGATTATATCGTCCTCATTTCCCAAGTCAATATCCCCACCCATAGAACTTGGGACAGGTGGCCTCTCTGGGACTACCATGATATCAGGTACTAAAGGTGGTGGGGGGTAAGCTATTGCTTTAGCGTAAGCATTCAAATCTCTATTAATTTTCTTTCTCTTAATCTCAATGCTTTTAGTAATACTAGCATCAATGCTGGTAAAAATTCTAGAATACTCATATTTGTAATGCTCAAAATCGGGTGCATTCTTTACAGTTTGTTCCAGCAATTCCAAATCCACTTTTAGGGTGGATATCTGTGTAAGATAATGTTTTATCAATGCATCTAAGAACTCAAGGCCCTGACGGTTAAATAATGCTACCAGTTCAAGATGAAATGTTGATTTATTAACTAAGCCGTTAGGGTAACGCCACTGGCGTAACCCTTTCGGTACAATATTCTTGTTAACACATTCTTGCAAATAGGACACTTCAAGTTGATATTTCCTACATTTAAATATTTCCGCATCAAACTCGTTCAGGTGTCCGACCATAGAGTTGTTATTGTTAGATACTTCACTAGAAACTCCAGAAGTATCATTATTAGCAAAAAAGTTGTTGTTATTAAGGTACATACCCATGGAAGGGATGTCATTAGATAACGATGTTGTCCTAAATTGTAAATCCGATGGTTGAATGCCCGTGGCCAAATTAACAGGACCTCTGTTGTTGAAAACCGTTGTTCCAGATTGTACAGATCTCACCGCTGGTGTCGCCGACAGAAGCTGCAGTTGCCCAGCCGGAATTGATGACATAGATGTATTACCTCCTTTTACACCGGAAGTCCCTGTATTATTGGCAGTTTCTACATGCTGCCTGAGCGTGTTTACTCGGTTCAGCAAATGATGTACCAAAACTGTTAGGTCGCCCAAGGTATTCACCTCTGAGACTCCTCCTGGTGAAGCGGGAATTTCCTCCTCCTGTGTAAAAAGGGATTGGGAGTCCGTTCCAAAGCCACTCACCATCAGTTAACTTGTGTATTAACAAAGAACACAAACTAGTAAAAAACAACAAAGATGAGCGGACTTATAGAACTAACTCCTTTATTGGTAAGCGCTTTCGTTGGCAAAAAATAAGCCAACTTCTTCAGACCATCAAAACACATACAAAATACGCTCCCATATAGAAAGGAATGCTTTTCATACGTAGTGCTAATCCAATCAAGCAATCAATTAATTAAAAAAAACATCAATTATTTAGATAAAAAAACACAAATAACCATTTGTCTGCTGAACCAATAGTTTGTTTTACAATGGTTTACCTAAATCAGTAAACCTTCGACAATAAACCTTCACAAGCTTAGTCTATCTCGATGTTAAAAATACCAACCATAGATCCTTATGATGGTAGCGTAATTATTTTAAAATTAATAACCCTTAAAACCATGTATGTAAAAAAACCCCAATAGGTCTGCTTATTCAAAAACGCTTATATTATTTATCTAGCTAAAGCTTTTATTTTAAGTAAACATTTAATAGATACATACTCATTTAAACCAGGCATAATATGAGCCATAGTATGGATCTGCCATGCCAATTCTATTTCTTCCAGTCTAAGCTGCCATAGGCCTCCCCTGATATTATGGTCTACTTTTTGCAAGACAAAAAAAATGAACTTATGGTCTGGGTATTCTGTTATATGCCTTGCTAGGGCATTTGTGCTGATCTGCCTATCAATGCTATATTGGTACTCATATATTCTTTGCTTGAGCTTATGTTCTGTTTTACCAATATAGTAAACTACGCATTGGTTGCAGACAGCCCCATATACTACCCCTTGGGAATCACAAGTATGTTTACCCCAAATCTGATAGATCTTATCTCTGATGTTAACCTTGTTAGTGACCTTAATATGTTTATGTTGGGCACATCTTCCACATTTAAACATACCAGTTTGGCCCATTCGAGCTCTTTTTGGTCTCTCTACTAAATTTTTCAAATTAAAACCTCTTCTGTATGTTATAGACCGTGTTGTGCCCAATATCTTTGCCAATTCATTATCCTGTTGTATTAAAGACCAATTTTTACATATAATCGCTCTAATGCTTCCTGCATCTAGGGAATAAGTTGTTAAAAAACTACTTATAGCATTCAATTATTTTTCTTTCCTCTGGGAAATATTACCAACATCCTCCACTAATGGGGTTATTTGAACTTGTTTATCTTGTACCAAAGGCTGAAAATACCCTCTTAATCTTTTATTACATACCTCTTCCATCACTTGGTTGATTAAGGGTAGAGGATAACCTCTTTTCAAGAACATTTCCTTAAGGAGATTACAGTCCTCTATGAAATCATCAAATTTGGATACCATCCTCGCTGCTCTTACTATCTGTCCCTTAATCACTGCCCTTTTCTGATGGAGGGGATGGCAACTTGTAAAATGTAAGAACGTGTTAGAATATGTGGGTTTTCGATGGATGGTAGAACTAAATTGCTCATTGTTATAGTCTTTACTAAGGTGAATATCCAAAAAATTAACCTCATTTTGGCCTACTTGGTATGTAAACTCCAAGAATGAAGTAAATGAAGTCATTTCAGATATAAACCCACTAATCATGTTCACCGGCCCCTTCCACAAAAATAACATGTAATTTTGGTATCTTGTGTACCAAGCCACATGTTCTTTATATGTTGGACAATTAAATAGGAAGGACCTTTCCCAATAGGCCAAGACACTATTAGCAAAACTGCTCCCACAAGGGGAGCCCATCGCAACACCACTTTTTTAAAGAAATAATTTGTCTGAGAAAAGAATGTAATTATTCTCTAGTATTATTTCAAGGAGAACTTCTATCAAGTTGATTTTCTGGTGTTCCATACCTCTTATATGAAGGAACTCTCTAACCCATTCAATTCCTATTTGGTGTGGAATGGAAGTATAGAGGTCCTTAATATCAACTGTTAGAAAAATGTGGTGTTCATTGAACTCCAATACATTAATATTTTCCAAAAAATGCCAAGAATCTCAGCATACTTGTGTTTCTGACTTAACAAATGGTTTCAACTTGAAGTCAACAAACTTGGCACAAGCATATGTCACTGAACCCCTACCATCCACTATAGGTCTAAAAGGTGGACTATTAACATCCTTATGTATTTTAGGGGCTCCAAACAGTGTCGGAACTATGTAGGCTAACTTGTCTAAAACACATACTACACTATCCATTGTTTGTGTGATTGGATACAGAAACTGTATGCAGGAAATCAGGAAGTAAAATATGACTGGGTGAAAATTTGAAATACTGGTCTGCTATGGGTCTTATAACAAACACCAGTGAGGACTTCATAATTTGGGTTATGTGTGATTGGTATTTTTTACAGAAACTAAATGTTGCTCTTGGTGTATAGCAGATTATCAATTAAATAACAGTACATTTTTAATTACATAGGAAAATTTAAATAATAAGGGAAGCAACCCCACTTAAAAATGTCTATGTATGTTAAAAATTAATATGCATATCTTGTCTGCAGCACTTTTGCTCATGCCTCTTCAGATCTGTCTCTCAGGTGGAACCTTTTAATTTGAAAGAAAATGATTTATGCACAGAAGTACATTAACTAATAACCAATTAATTAAAAATTAATAATAAATAATTGTATAAATCTCCGCCAAAGTCAAATTAAAACAGGAGACCTCAGCTGTCAATAATAAGTGTAATGATGGGAGTTCTCCTAGGATTGAGAATGCTGGTGATGGAAATCTGAGTGTTAAGTCCTGGTGGTTTACATGCTCCTAGTCTGATCTGCAATTCTAATCCACATTTTTCCAGTCTGTCTCTTAATGATCCTTATAGTGCTTCTTTTGGTATGCAATCTAAAATATGAAATTGGAATGTCTTGTGTCCTGGTTGACCTCTGTTGTGTTTAGCTAGTGCTTTTGTTGTTGTTGTAGCAGATGTCTTTAAGGTGTCAGCAATTCTGGTTTTAAGTATGTTAATAGTCTTCCCGATATAGAAGGCAGGGCAATAGGTGCATTGGGCCCTGTAACCTACTGATTCCAAACTGCATTTCCCAGGTTCTTGGCTATGGTGGTAGCTGTCAGTGTTAGGGCAGTGGAAACCCATTTTGTTGCTCATGTGCTTACAGTAAATGCAGTTGGGGGTTCACAAGGGAATGTACCCTTTGGGGAGTTGAGCTGGTTGTTCTGCACATTTTTAAAACAAAATGTCTGATAGTCCTGCTTCTCTGAATGTTGAAACTAGGTTTTTCTGGTAGTATATTGTTTAGCATTAGGTTATTCTTGAGAATAATCCAGTTGTCCCTGATAACTCTGCAGTCGAGTAAGTAAGTAACTGTTCTAGAGATGTCTATATCCCTCATTGTGGTTTCTTCTCCTGTTAGATTTGTGCTTATTGTCAGAGTTTTGGTAATCAGGGTTGTTGATTTTTTGGAGGGAGATAGGTTCAAGCATCCCAAAGATGAACTTTTTACTGTAACCACGGTAACAACTCAACTCCCCGAAGGGTACATTCCCTTGTGGACCCACCAGCTGCAGTTACTATAAGCAAATGAGCAACAAAATGGGTTCCCACTGCCCTAACACTGACTGCTACTACCACACCCAAGAACCTAGGAATTGCAATTTGAAATCAGTAATTTACAAGGCCCAATGCACCCATTGCCCTTCTTTCTATATCAGAAAACCTATCAACATACTTAAACCCAGAATTGCTACACACCTTACAGACATCCACTACAGCAACAACACACTAGCTAAACACAAATGAGATCAACTCAGATGCAAGACATTCCAATTTCATATTTTAGACTGCATACCAAAAGAAGACACTACAAGGATCATTGAATGACAGACTGGAAAATATGTGAATTAGAATTGCAGATCAGACTAGAAGCGTATAAAGTACCAAGACTTAACACTCAGGTTTCCACCAGCATTCTCAATCTTAGGGGACACCATCACCACGCTTATTATTGACAGCTGAAGTCTCTTATTTTAATTTTAATTTGGTGGAGATTTATACAATTATTTATTACTAATTATTAATTAGTTATTAGTTAATGTACTTCTGTGCAAAAAAGTTTTCTTTTGAATTAAAAGATTCTACCCGAGAGGCAGATCTGAAGAAGCATGAGCACAAGCGCTGCAGACAAGATATACTTATTCATTTTTAACAGAGACATTTTAAGTGGGGTTGCTTTCCTTATTATTTAAATTTTCCTGTGTAATTTAAAAAAATACTGTTATTTAACTGATAATCTGCTGTATATCAACAAGAACAACATTTAGTTTCTATAAAAAATACACATCACACATAACCCAAATTATGAAGTGATCACTAGTGTTTGTTATAAGATCCATAGCAGGCCAGGATTTAAAATTTTCACCCAGTCAGATTTTACTTCCTGATTTCCTGCATACAGTTTCTCTATCCAATCGCACAGACAATAGATAGTGTAATATGTGTTTTAGATAAGTTAGCCTGCATAGTTGATTATGTTGAACACCTAATAGTACACATTTATGTATCTATAAAAACCACCAAACACACGGACCCCAGTTACTACATCTTCATAGGTGCATTTATAAGTCTTATAGCACACCAGTTTTTCAAAGTTCTCTTATTCAAATTTTACTACTGAATTTCCAGGCTGAAAACACTCCACTCAATCACACAGAATATGAAAGCAAAATGACCATTGGAATATTAAAACCACCTATATTCTAATATATATTCTAAGAAATATTTTAGTTTTAACCAATCATAGCTAGATGTCTGCATTTTTATAGAATTACACAGACTGTTGATTTTTTCTTTGTTTTTGAAATATGTATAAAAACAAGATCTATTTCTGGTTCCTTTACATAAGCACAGTGCTTATCAGCTGATTTATATACGTTTTAACCAATAAAGATTTATTCTTTTGCTACTAAGAAGTGAAACTATTTTTAATTGTAAGAAGATGTGTTGTTTTGGTATGAAGAACTTGAAAAAGTGAAGAGATTTTGATCGCAACAAGATTTTTTTACTACTGTTTGCATTTAATTCACAAATATTTTTACTACTACTACTTGGTGTTTTAGCTTAGCTCAACTAACTCAAAAGGCTATTATTTAATATTTTTTGTAATATTCCTTATACTGCTCACATTTAAAACAAGAACTCAAAAAATTACTTTTTAATCATTCTTTGTGTCTGTATTTCTTACAAGTATATTTTCTTTCTATAATCCTACTACATGTCTAAACTTCATTTTACTTCTCTTCATTTTGGTTCTCATTGTGTAAGCTCTCAAACCTGTTATCCTGTTTAAAATCAATATCTCTGATTTGTTTGCTCCCTACTCTTCACACTCCTCATTAACATAATCTTTTTTGATACTTCACCATGGTTTTATTTTTCTGCACCTACCTCTATATTTTTAATATTTTTTTTTTCTTGGTTCAACAATATCTCCTCTTGCTGCTACTCACTATTCTACTTGTTTAGTGTCACAAGCAAATCATACATGCCCCTTCTTTTCATATTTATGAAATAACATTTTACAATTTTTATCAATATACTCAGCTTCCCCACACTGGCTACATTGTATTTTCAGGCATGCATTAATAAGATGTGAATCCTCCCGTCAGTAGGAATACATTTCAGGTTGACTACTATATTTTAATGTTTCCCTAACCACTTCAATATTAGCAACCAAAGTTATGCATACCTCAAAAGTCCCATTTATAAAGTCCTTTCATTATACATTTCTATATTGAATGCACACATTTTCTTATTTTCTGCGATTAATTTTTCACTTACAATATCAGTCCTAAACTATATGATAAGTCTTTTATTTTGTAAAGTAATAGTTTCAACAAACATAAATATCTAACAACAATAAACTGGTATAATACTCAAATAGTGGTAACACTGACAATAAAATAAAATAGGAAAACAATGAAGTGTGTAAGAAAATAAGTTGTGAAGCACTTTACTGTACCAATAACCTTTTGATACAAGCTTTCATCAAAAGGCTTCTTCAAAATATTTAATGCATTACAAAATACCATTAAATACACATTTAAACATCACAATTAAATACACATTTAAACATCACAATTATTTAATCACTTTAAAAACTCAATTAACTAAACAATTGAAAAAATAATTTATGCCTTATCATAATGTTCCATCTGTGTTGTAGATCTTCATTCATTTCTTACTGATGGGGTTACAGTTCTGTCCTCAGAATTGACTTGGCCAATACACAAGCTCATGCCAGCCAAAAAACCCTCGAGCTAAGTCCTACCCATAGTGCCCCTCTCCTCCTTTCTTCAGATCAAATTTGCCCACCAGGAATAGAGACGATGGAGGCCCTATCTGAGAAGATGGCCTATCAGGCAGTGAGGACCAAAAATGATCCCCCAGGAGTCCTTTGGTAGGGGGTTGGAGGACAGGACATAAGGAGTGAATGAAGATCTACAACACAGATGGAATGTTATGGTAAGACATAACTTCTTTATCTGCTGTTGTAAATCTTCATTCACTCCTTACTGATGGGACCAAGTCCCCAGCTACTTTATGTCCTGGTAGGCCCTATGGAAGGAATTTTCTGAGCACCATTGAGCCAAATGATGCTCTTCCCCTGGAGGCCATATCCAATTTGTAATGCATGATAAAGGTATGAGGTGGGGTTGCCCAAGTGGCTGCTGTGCAGATGTCATCCATGGAGGCTCTGGATTGAAAAGCCACAAAGTGGATACTGACCTGGTGGAATGAGCCTTGACTTTAGTAGGCAAGGTTAATTTGTTTTGTTGATACACAAAGGTAATGTAATCTCTTAACCATTTTGTCAAGGTCACTTTGGAAACAGCTTTGCCCAATCTGGAGCCTGAAAAAGCTATGAACAGCTGGTCCAACTTTCTCAAGGATTTAGTTCTGTGTAGATATAAATGCAGCTGTCTGTGTACATCCAGCAAGCATAAGTGGTCACTTTTGTTCAAGGATTTTGGGAAAAAAATCTGGTAAATCAATGGACTGGTTGAGACTCGAATTTGAAATAACCTTGGGCAAAAATGAAGGGTTAGTTCAAAGTGACACTCTTTCATTATGAAAAATCAAATAAGGACAATTAACACACAAAGCTTGTAACTCTGATACCCTTCTGGCTGAGGTGATTTCTACCAGGAATAGGGTTTTCCAGGAAAAAAACTTTATATCACATGCAACAGATGGTTCGAAGGGCAAACAGGTTAGAGTTTGTAGGACCAAAGTCAAATTTCAAGGTTCAGTAGGATTTTTAATAGGTGGTCTGAGGTTTAAAAGTCCCTTCATGAAGGTTTTGCAAAGATGGTGTGAGATTAATGAAGAGTCATCAAAGTCATTATGAAAATTGGCAATAGCCACTAGGTGAACTGTAATAGTAGAGGCTGAGGTTCCTGAATGGAGTAGAGCTGATAGGTATTCCAAAACTTTATGGACCTGAGTTGAAAAGGGGTCTAGTCCTTGTTCTTTAGCCCAAATTACAAACCTGACCCATTTGCTGTGATAGAGCTTCCTGGTGGAGGGTTTATGAGAAGCCAGAAGAATCTTTCAGAATGTGGAAGATAGGTTAGTCTGCCTGGCGATCAGTGGAAGAGGAGATACCAAGCGCTCAGCTTGAGCCTGTGATGGTTGGGATGGACCAGACCCTGCGAGTGAAATAGAAGTCCCAAGGTTGTATCCAGTGTCCACAGGGAGTGAGCCAAGTGAGGCCATAGAAAGGGGAACCAAACTTGATGTGGACAATAGGGTGCAATGAGGATTACCTTGCTTCTCAGCTGTTGTGCTTTCTTCAAGAACTGTGGTATGAGGGGAATGGGGGGAAAGCATACAGTAGACCTGGGGGCCAATCGTGTATTAGAGCATCTCTCGGTGACTTCCCCTGGTGGGGGATCAGGGCAAAGAAGCTGTTGCATTTGTGGTTCAAGGGGGAAGCAAAAAGGTTGCAGCAAGGCTGGCCCCAATGACAAAAAATTTGCGTCACTACATTAGGGTTGAGGGAAAACTCATGAGGCATCACAATATTCCTGCTCAGTTTGTCTGCAATCAGACTGGAATTCTCAGGAATGTGTGTTGCTAGTAGAAAGCGGTTGGAAGCTATCACCCATTGCCACACTCTTAAGGCTACCCAGCATAGAGGGTAGGATCTGGTTCCTCCTTGCTTGTTGATGTACCAGACTACTGACATATTGTCTGATTGGATAGCAATTGTCCCAGTATGGAGGGTTGTTTGGAATGCTTGCAATACTAAGAGAACCACCCTCGGTTCTAGGACACTGATACGCAGTTTGGCCTATACAGGGTACCAAGTGCTTTGGATGATCTTTCCTTAAAAATGCCCCCCACCCCATCAGGGAAGCATCTGTGGTCACTGTGGCTTTGGGTTGAGGGAGGGGAAAAAGGACAATACCATAACTCTTCCTCTGGCTTCATCCACCAATTCAGATCTTGCTTGCATCTGTTTGTTATCTGGATTGAGTAAGACATTGGATGCATTAAGAGAGACCATTGAGATGCTAGGAGCCATTGCAGTAGCCTCATATGGAATCTTGCTAGTGGAACCAGCAAGACTGTAGCTGCCATCGTGCCCAGTAGTTGTAGCACCTGTCGAGTTGGGACAAGACTTTGTGAAAGTAGTGTTTGAAGTTGAGATCTCAGTCTTAGTAGTCCATGAAGAGGTAAGGCAACTCGGCAGGATATTGTGTTGAATGTTGCCCCAATGAACTCTAAGGTTTGAGTCAGTACCAGCTTTGACTTTTCTATGCTTAATAAGATCCCTAGTTTTCTTGCCAGACTTTGGGTGTATGAAATTGTCTAAAGCAGTAGAACCCCGGTTGGAGCGGTAAGGAGCCAATCGTCTAGATATGGAAACACGGAATCCTTGTAGTCTCAAGTGAGCTACCACAACTGCCATGCATTTGGTAAACACTCTATGGGCTGTGGAGAGACCAAGGGGCAGTACTCGAAATTGGTAATGATTGGCTCCCAGCTGGATGTGGAGATACATTCTAAATCATTTGTCAACTTTATGTGGTAATACGCATCCTGAAGCTCTAAAGAGCACATCCAGTCATCCTTCTCCAGAAAAGGGAGAATTGACTGAACCATGACCATCCAAAATTTTGTTTGTCTGATGAACTTGTTCAGTACACTGAGATCCAGAACTGGTCTCCAGTCCCCTGTCTTTTTTGGCCCTAAAAAAACCTTGAGTAAAATCCGGATCCTATTTGGTCTGGTGGGACTGACTGGCTGACTCTTTTTCTAAGCAGTTTTTGAACTTCTAGTGCTGCTTGCATCCCTCTGACTGGGTTGCACATCGGGGATTTACCTTAGAGGCCTGGGATAAAGGTTGAAGGGAATAAAGTAACCTCTGGTTATTATCCTCTGCACCCAGGAATCTGATGTTATGGATTGCCAGGCCAAGTGACACAGGGAAAAACATTCCCGACTGCTTCCAAAGGTAAGCAATTGGGCTGCTCTTCAGGAGCATTGATAGGACTGACCAGAGAAGGAATCTCTGGATCCCTGGTTTTGCAGGCCCCCACTGCCATGAAAGGGGTGTCTCCCTGATGAGTTCTCCCCTGTGCCCTGGGGAAATTGCACGCCACATTTGTCACGGAAAGGTCCTTGGGATTTCTTGAACCACATTTTTCTGCCCCTCTGATTCCTGGAGTAGGATCACTGAGGGGTTGAAAAATGTATGCCCATGGCAGATAGGGTCTTTCCATCCTTCTCACTCTTGGCTAGAGTGTCCTTAACTTTAGGGCCAAACAAGAAAGACTCATCAACAGGAGCATTGATGAAGGATGACTTGAAGGGGTCAGCGAAGTCACATAAGTGCATCCAAGCATGATGTCTCGTGACAATGCCTGAAGCAGCTGCTCTGGCTGCTCCCTCGGTTGTGTGAGATATCAACCACATGTAGGAGTTAGAGATGGACTCTATGATGACAAGCTGAGAAGGACTTTATCTCGCACCTTCTCAGGCAGTACCCTTGCCAAAGTATCTGAAATTTCTGTAATAATGTCCCACTGGAGACGTGTAAAATGTGCCATATAATTCAGAGACCTTATGGTGCAGGTTGCTGAAGAATAAGTCTGCTTCCCTAGTCTGTCAATTGTCCGTGACTCCCTGTTTGAAGGATGGACAGTTGAACTTTCTTCCGCTAGTTCTTTCTTAGTGGCTGCCATTACAACCATGAAGTCTACTGCCAAACCTCTGTACCAGTGAGGGTGGTCTTCTGGTGGGGAAAGAATTTTATCAGACCTCTGGGGAATCAGCTCAACACTGTCAGGGGTCTTCCATGCATGCTGCACAATGAGTTTAATCAGCTCATCTGCAGGTGGCATCACCCAGGAAGTAGACAGATGAGCACGGAAGGCTTGCAAGAATACATATTCCTCAGTAGAAGGGGTGATGGGCTTCCAGTTGCCCCTCTGTTTCAGGATCTCCAGTATGTCTCCGAATGAGAAATCTTCAGGGGTGACCATGGGGACCCTTCTCCCTCATTGAAATCCATACCTTCGGTGACAGATTCTTCAGGGGAATCCACTTGCTTCCTCTTGCACTTTCTCTTCTGGGGTGGCTCTTCGGTGAGATCTTCTGGGGAGGACTCCGAAGAGTGGGTACCCGGGGGCAGGGTTTTTTGCTGGCCCAGTGCTCAAAGTCCCTGCATAGTGGGCTGCATCAACTTCATGCCAGAGGAAAGGGAAAGATCTGGTGCCAATGCTGGAGGTGCCAACTGCATGCTTGAGGAAGCAAGAACCCTTTCTATCACCTGAAAGACAAGTCCACCTGAAGAAGGATGTCAGCCCAGAACCAACATGGACAACCTCGGAAGTGGGGTAACACCCTGCTACGATTAACCCACCTCCAGGATAGGAGCCCCAAGAGAACTAGGAACTGTTGGAACAGCCAGAACCATAGACGGCACTGTAGAAAAAAATTGGTGCCGGACTAGGTGGCACGGAGCTCACAGTCCAGTCACATTCCCAAGGGAGGGTGGGCTATGAATGGAGCAAAGTCCAAAGGGTAGGCTCCGGTACCATGGAAGGCAGCGACACAGGAACCAAAGGCGTAGGCACCAGGATAGTCATTGGGACAGAGGGCTCCAAAGCCTGAGAAGAGGTTGAAGGAAGATATGTCAGAGTTTGTGCAGAAAAACCCCCGGCTCCAGGTGGGAGGGAGGTTTTAGTAGGAGTGGGAATCCTTCTGGCTGCTAGAAGCTGATTGACAAGCCTCACTACATCTATTTCGGAAAGACTCCTGGTGGAACATGTAGATACCCTAGAAGGAGAGTCAGGTCTGTCAAGAAAAGGACTATATTGCTGTCCATAAAAAAGATCTATTGTAGGTGAGAATCTGGTCCTGGGTAATATTTTGGTTTCAGCACCGAAGAGGATGGAGCCGTGAAGGGAGTTATTATCAGTGTTGAAGCAGTGTCTGGTACCGAAGCAGAAGGTAAGGTTGACGTTTCCATGGTAAGAGCTACCAACTTTGGCACCGAAGAGGAAGCAATGGGCTCTGGTGCTGTAACCGTCAGAGTTGGCATTTTTTTGTATTTTAGGAGATGGTCCAGAAAAGGATTGAGAGGCTTTCATTTCCTTGGAAGTTGGACAAGTTGAAACCAAGACTTCTTTTCTTCTTCTCTTTCTTTAGAGGTACTGAGATCTCTGTCTCAGAGAGGGCCTCCAAAAAAGAAGTTTTGAGTAACCCTTTTAAGATCAGTTTATTCTTCCATTCTGCCAAGTGCAAGAGGTGAAATTCTTACAAAGCTCACACGGCAGTTTAATCTGTAAATGAGGAAATCCGAGGCAGTAGACACACGAAAGACACCCACCAGAGTTGGGCATCTTTCACCCACTCTTGTCACGCTGCTTGAACCCGGTAGTTCCCTTCTTATCTGACATAATGGCAAAGTTAGGTAACAGGTAGACAAATGTATCAACCAAAACAGAACAGTTTTAAAAGTAAAGCCAAGAAAACTACACACATCACACACACACAAAACTGGAAGTAGAAAAATATCCCTCTTTTCTTTTTTTTTTTTTTTTTTTTGCTAAAGAGTTAGAAGAGAAAAATGAGGAGGGGATATACCAACGAAGGTAAAAGAAATACCACAATGGTAAGGGAGGGGTCTGTACCAACAATGGTACTAACATTACAAGAAGGTAGGAAATATGGAGAAACTCACACAAAAAGTTATAACAGAAGAAAGAACTTAAAACGTTATTGCAATAGGACTTGAAAAAGTAATCAGAAAGTAAGATAACAAAATATATATATCGCTACTTAGCTAAGAGCTGGTTTGGCACGTCTTATGAAGTACATGGCAAACGAAATCTGGAGAAAGGAGGAGAAGGGCACTATGGGTAGGACTTAGCTCGAGAGTTTTTTGGCTGGCGCGAGTTTGTGTATTGCCCAAGTCAATTCCGAGGATGGAACCGTAACCCCATCAGTAAGGAGTGAATGAAGATTTACATCAGATCAATTATTTGCTAAAATTTAACTCTTTCATGGATGACAAGTCTGCAGTCATTAAGAAAATACTTAACGTGACTGTTTCATTTAATCTAGGTAGCCAGTAAGCACCTAACATAATTTGCCATTCTGTTTCTTTTTGTTCAATATAACTGTTTTGTAGTTACCACCTCTCTTATCCACAGGAACTTGTTCTAGGACAGTAAATAATTTTATGTCTTTCACAACTCATCACATGGCTATAAAGAGCATTACTACTATCCTTAACTTTGATGTCATAGATATGTTCTTTTATTCTCTTACCCAAGTTCATAGTTGTCATACCTATATAATAACATGAACATTGTGAACATAAGGCAATATACACACCTTTTAAATGGCAAATAAACCTCCCTGGTACTTTAACTGTATACTGCAGGTGCTACAAAAATATGTAAGGTCCTTCACATAGAAATCTGCATGCAGTAAAAGAATTGCACTTAAAAGTACCTAAACTTCTATTGGTATAAGATGAAGAAAATTTTGTATTTTAATTCTGTAATAAATGTTTTAAACTAAAATTCCTTTTATATACAAAAGAAGGATTACAATAATGACCAACTCCCTACTTCCTGATAACAAAACTATCAGTAGACATATCTATAGCACAACAAAGTATGAAATTAAAACTTTCTTTGAATGTTTCTACTGTATTTTCTTTCTCCTTAAACCCTTTGATTGAGATGGGACCAAACTGATTCCATCTTTTGGAGTGAACTTCCATAGCGGTCATTTCTAATGAATCAGCAATATAATTTCTCCCCGTGCTTCCGCTGAAAATTGGCTTTGTTCCAAGTTGGACTTTCCCAGTAAACAAATGTTAAATAAAATAAAATAAATAAAAATAATCCCCAGCTTAAACAGAAACTTAATAAAAAATGGGAAATTCAGTAATACTTAAATGGAGTGATCTTTCATGTAGGCATGGTGGCACGGTGCTTACACGGAAGTAAGCAGCCATGAGATCCAGTAAAGAGACCAGAGGGGCACGCACGAGCGTGCGGACACGGAAGTGTACGTGGCATGCAAATCACCTCATAAGCAGGTGAATTGCATGCAAATGAGGGTGCTGGAGCGATCCCACAAGCAGACAGGCAGTCCAGCAGACTGTCTGAAGTGTACAGGGAAAATTTCCATGTACAAGAAAATAAAAACTGAACAGGGGCTGTAAAAGCCTATTGAGAAGGTCAGACATTGCACAGTAGGCGTAGATATGTGCAAAAATATGCCCTGTATGCCCAAAAAGTAATGCAAAATAGCAAAATAATTTAATATATATATATTTTTAATACCTATATTACGTTTGCACTGGGCACAGCAGCACCCAAACATGCCATTATGCAAAAAAAAAATACTGAAAAGTTTAAAAACTAAAAATAAGAAATATGTGAGAATAATGCATTATAGGGCCATGCATGGCGTATGTACAATGGTAGATTTCAGTGACTGCTATGGAGGCAGGCCCTGGAATAGTGTAGTATCCAGACTGTGTGCATGGATCTGTATGCTAATGGGTTGGGGTTATTAAATAGCAAAATTGAGCTACTGTATTGGCAGATGAAATCCATATAGCCCCAGAACCATGTTGGTGTGCACAGAAGAACTAGTTGACATCAAAAGGGGGTGTGTCACTATATGTTTAAGCAGACTGGAACTCAGCAGTGCCTGTTTGCATGGCGCACCTCACAGCTAAGCAGGGGTATGTGTCCAGTGCTGCTAAGATGTGTTTAACTGCGGGGCACATGTTTTAGCTGGTTTGAGCTGTGCTGAGCATGCCTGTGCATGGGGTGTGTCTATTGACCGCTGAGCATTGTTTACACCAGTGGTGCAGGTTTGTGCCCCATGCTGCAGTGCTTAGCAAGGAAGGCAGTTAAAAAAAAAAAAGGAAATTGCCAGTGAAAGCCAATCATGTATATATTACTAATAACCCCAGTTCCACTTACACTGAGCCATTCAAACCCCTCAATGATGTACCTGGCAGGTGGACTGCATCATAGTTAACCAATAACACAGGCTGCATCTGCAGCAGACCACTATAAATTATGCATGCACCCCACAATCTGATTTCTCCCCCATACTCTGCACCACTGAACTATAGACCTGAGAATTTTAACTGACAGAATGCTAGGAGCTGCTGCTCTTCTACATCTT
Source organism: Protopterus annectens (assembly GCF_019279795.1). Lineage (NCBI taxonomy): Eukaryota > Metazoa > Chordata > Ceratodontiformes > Protopteridae > Protopterus > Protopterus annectens. The sequence continues at coordinate 1,203,472,099 of NC_056727.1, forward strand.
CATGTGCTAGCTGCTGAGGTCAGTATTGCTGCTGCTGCTGCTGACAATAGGCCTAGACGGAGAAGGAGAAGAGTGTTCAGGCCTAGGGTAACCTTCCAGGAGCTTACATGAGCTGGAGATTGTGGAATGCTACAGGGTGAACAGGGACATACTGTACTACAAGAACTCAGACCCAGAGCCAACAGAGGGGAACCCATCCCAGTGGAAACAAAGGTATGTGTAGCCATTAGAATACTAGCTACAGGTACTTTTCAAAGACCAAATGGGGGCATGATGGGGGTCTCACAGGCATCATCATCATCCAGGGTACTCTACCAGTTCCTGGCTGCCATGCAAACACATGCCAGTGAGTACATTTACCCCACACCCCTGAGGGCAGGGCCAACAGTATGTGTCTCTTCTACCATGTAGCACACTACCCTGAGGTACTGGGTGCTATTGACTGCATTCATGTCCACATAAAAGACTGCCTGGTCAGGAGGATAGAGTCAACATCAACCGCAAGGGTTACCACTCCATCAATTGCCAGGTCATGTGCAATGCTCAGGGTATTATCATGAATGTGTGTGCTGGCAGCCCTGGCAGTTATCATGACTCCCATATCTGGCATGCATCACAGCTGTACCAGATGTTTGCCAGGGGGTCATCCCATACGACCATCTGTTGAGGGACGCTGGCCATGCACTGGAACCATGGATGATGACACCCATCAGAAATGCACACACACCTACTGAAGAATGTCATAATGAGACATAAGCACAAACTAGGAACATCACAGAGCATGTGTTTGGGTTTCTCAAGTCACAGTTCCGGTGCCTCGATATATCTGGAGGAGCCCTGCAGTACTCTCCAGCCACATGTGCAGAGATGTTCACAGTATGCACCATGCTACACAATATGATCCTGTGGAATAAGCTATGGCAAGATCATCACATGGTAGGGACACAAAGCCCCCCATCACTGTCAAGGTCCCCACAGCAACACCCACAGGGGGACTCAGAGGAGGAACCCACTGAGGCTGTCCCTGTAGGTAGACATAGGCATTCCCAGTATGCCCTGATTTTGGCAAAGAGGCAACATATAGCTCATGCAGTGACAACCTGGGGTCCTAGGGACTGACACCTTACTCTGACTCATATACATAGTAAAAAGGATGCCAGCCACACAACACAACCTGTTCCTCACCATGTATTGACTGTGTACTACGTGCATCAGACAGAGTCAGCCCTACAACACATGTATCTCAACTGCTGCATTCACAAGGTAAGTCACTCTCCTTTACAACAAATGTATATGGTACTACACTATGGTAGTATATGCATGGATTTGCTGTATGTACGCAAGGTAATAGTGGGCTACTGGGCTACTTGCAGAGAAATAAGAGCTATGTGGGACAACAGGTACTCTGTCCAATACTGTCTGCCCCATAATATGCAGTAGGCCTCAAGGCAGCAAATTCCGCTGCAGTATGCAAGGGAAATGCCTAACAGTGGGGTCATAAGACAGACACATGAGTCCCCTACCCCTAAAACATCACTGTTCCCATACAACTGCTGTAACAGTATATTTACATGGATATATCATTACACCACACAATCCCGGGGCTGTCCCAAACAACATGGCTACATATTCTAATGTCCACAATATGCAGGGGTCAAAGTGTTCTGTCTGTCTGCTGTTGATAGTGTGAGAAACTAAACCTTATGTTCTGGTGGCTAGTGTGGCTCAGTGGGTTAAGTACAGTAACATGGTTTGAAGCCAATTGCACCTAAACTTTTGCATATCAGGTACTCCTATGATAGGAGACCCACAGACTGTCAATATGCCCCAATCTGTCACTGCAAGGCAGCTGGACAAAAAGACCATGGAGGGACAGAGTGCCAAACCTACAGACATTATACATATACTGGGTAACCTGGAAGGTGGCTAGTATAACAGCAGGATGCAACAGGTCAGAGTAGCAGCAGGATGGAAAGACCATAAGTTAACTGTGTCAGTACTTACAACAATTCATTGGGACCCATTTAGTAGTACAGTACCAGAAAACACAACTGTATAAGGAACAGAGCAGACATATGGGGTGGAATGCTGGACATCCTGCTAAAACCTGTACACTGACAGGTGTGAAGACTGTCACCTTGTGTGTGGTGTGACATCACGTACCCCAGTCACATCATACCTACAACTACTTACAGCAGAAATTATGTACAAAGCCATGAACAGTAGTGGGACAAAGGCCCAAATATAAGGAGAAGGATTAACTACTAGCCAGCAAAATGTAGAAAGTGTAGAGAATAACAGGTTGTGCAATAGCATAGTGTCCTGGTGTGCATGAGGTCACTAACTCAAATGTCTGGCATCATTTCCTAATGTCAATCTACAATGATTTGCCACTGCTGTACCGGAAATCACAATGCTATTTAAAACGTACCATACATATGATGCAACATTCTGTATAGTCTATTACAATCTGTACAGTCGATAGGTATGAGTCATATAATACATTCAGCACACACCTGGGGAATCCCTTGGTCAAAATATCAGGGAGGTGCTGAACTGTTGAATCATGTGCAGCAGCCAATTGGTTGCAGCACACAAAATCCTGGACTGGAGTACAGGTAGGTCTGGCCTGGAGTCACCTTGGAAGTACTGACAGTCACACTGGGCATGCTCCTACACTTAGCTAACACACAGCTACACCTAAGTTGACATCCCTGTTTTATATATATATATATATATATATATATATATATATATATATATATATATATATATACACATGTGTATATGTGTGGGCTTGTACGAATGTGCACACCCACACACAGAATGCTGGGGTTATCTGCACCTACAGACACAACAGTTGTCTAATGGTAACACACCAAGGCTACATAACAACATAATTCACCCAACCACAGAACCCTGTGCCTGTGAAATGTCACCCTGTAGACAGACAATGGTGAGCTGGTGGTGTAATGTGCAAAGGCTTCAATGCAGGACTTGGACAGGCCATATTGTCACTGGCCAATTGTCCACCTAGCAAACTGCAACCAGCCAGAAATGGCGATACTGGTAACTGTACACACACAGCAGGAGTAGTAACAGGTATCCCACTTCTAAGACAGTAGATACAATTAACAGCATAAAGTAGGTTCAATCTGCAGGCCACACATGCTGTGTAATACAAGGCTCTTTGCATAGCCCACAAGTACTATTGCAGCAAACACATGTACAACAAATGTAACCTGTGGCACATGCAATAAGTACTGTGAGCTACAGTGTGCAAAAGTAGGTAGGTAGGGGTTCTAATCTCACATCAGCCGCCGTGTGTGTGTGTGTGTGTGTGTGTGTGTGTGTGTGTGTGTGTGTGTGTGTGTGTGTGTGTGTGTGTGTGTGTGTGTGTGTGTGTGTGTGTGTACATATTTCCCTTACAGCAGTACAGACGTGCCATCTGGACCATGTCTGTGCAATGGTCATTCATTTTATGGCACTGTGACTAGCGTCCTCAACATTGACCTTCCTGTCAACATCTGCTGATGTCATCCACCTTAACAGCACTGTCTGACAATCTCAAAACAGATAAGCTCTGTAGCACATACAATAAGTATGTAGTGCTCTAGTGTATATTAATAGATAGGTAGGGGTTCTAATTTCAATAAAGGCAATTCTGTGTGTGCTAGTGTACAAATATATTCTCATGCAATAGTCCACATATGGGTGTACGATTTTAATGCATTTTACTGCCCTTTCAGTACCACTGGCCTTAAATAGCCCACATCTACCTAGGCATAACTATCTGCCACCACCTACATTTGTATATACAGAACACCCAGATGATACGTATCAAGGGTACTAGGCCTTGTCAAAGGGTATGCATGCATGATCATGCTGACTGCCACCATTGTCTCAGACACACAGTTCTGCAGATATGCACTTAGGTAACCATGCACATATACAGCTGTACCTTGCTAACTGTCATGGCATAACATTACCGCACTACATACAGTGGATATAAAAAGTGTACACACTCCTTTTAAAATGCCAGGTTTTTGTGATATAAAAAAAGGAAACCACAATAAATCATTTCAAAACTTTTCCTACCTTTAATGTGACCTATAACCTAGAAAATTCAACTGGAAAACAAACAAATCTGTTAGGGGAAAAATATAAAAAATAAAAAAAGTACAGTAAGCTGGTTGCATAAGTGTGCACACCCTTAAACTAATACTTTGTTGAAGCACCTTTTGATTTAATTACAACATTCAATCTTCTTAGGTACACACCAGCCTTCAATTAAAGAGATTCTGATTAACCCCAAATAAAGCTCAGCTGTCCTAGTAGGATTTTCCTGACATTTACTCAGTTGCCTGCTAAAGCAAAAGCCATGGCTCACAGAGAGTTTACAAAGCATCAAAGGGATCTCATTGTTGAAAGTATTAGGAGAAGGGTACAAAAAATTTTCCACAACATTGGAAATATCATGGGCAGTCATCAAAAAGTGGAGAAAGTATGGGACAACAGTGAAGTTCCAAAGAACTGGACATCCATCCAAAATTGATGAAAAGACAAGACTAAAACTGGTCAGGGAGGCTGCCTTGAGGACCTACAGCAACACTGAAGGAGGTGCAAGAATTTCTGGCAAGTACTGGTTGTGTACTACATGTGACAACAATCTCCCATATACCCATATGTCTGGACTATGGGGTAGGGTTGCAAGACAGAAGCCTCTTCTTACACAGAAAAACATCCAGGCCCAGCTAAAATTTGCAAAACAATACATCAACTCTCCGAAAAGCATGTGGGAAAATGTGCTATGGTCTGATGAGACCAGGGTTGAACTTTTGGCTACAATTCCAAAAGGTACTTCGCATCACCAAAAGAACAGCATCCCCACAGTGAAGTATGGTGGTGGCAGTATCATGCTTTAGGGTTGCTTTTCTTCAGCTGGAACTGGGGCTTTAGTCAAGGTGGAGGGAATTATGAACAGTTCCAAATATCAGTCACTTTTGGCACAAAACCTTCAGGCGTCTGCTAGAAAGCTGAAAATGAAGAGGAATTTCACCTTTCAGCACAACAATGACCCCAAGAATACATCTAAATCAACAAAAGAATGGATTCACCAGAAGAAAATTAAAGTTTTGGAATGGCCCAGCCAGCGCCAAGACCTAAATCCAATAGGAAAACTGTAGGGTGACCTGAAGAGGGCTGTGCACAAGAGATGCCCTTGCAATCTGACAGATTTAAAGCACTTTTTCAAGGAAGAGTGGGCAAATATTGCCAAGTCAAGATGTGCCATGCTGATAGACTCCTACCCAAGAAGACTGAATATTGTAATTAAATCAAAAGGTGCTTCAACAAAGTATTAGTTTAAGGGTGTGCACAATTATGCAAACAGCTTATTGTATGTTTTTTAGTTTTTATAGTTTTCCCCTAACCGATTTGTTTGCTTTTCAATTGAATTGTACAGGTTATAGGTCACATTAAAGGTTGGAAAAGTTTTGAAATCATTTATTGTGGTCTCATTTTTTATATCACAAAAACCTGGCATTTTAACAGGGGAGAGTACACTTTTTATATCCACTATAACTACACGTAATGTATGATAGTCACCCTGTGCATCAGACACATATGTGCATGCCCCTGCATCAATGGTATGGATGGCAGGGATGTGGCACAGATATCATCACATGCACAGGGTGTGGTGTGTGGCTGCCAGAGGCCTAGGCTGTGCCAGTTAACAGCATGTGTGTGAGTCAGGAAGGGGTGCTGGCTAGCTGGGACATGGAGAAGTGCAGTGTGTCTGTTGGTGACCTGCATGTGACAGAGATGTTTGAGCGTGTGCATGTACTCAGTCAAGCCCAGTGCTAGCCCTACACATGTGTATGTTGGACAGCTGTGGACCATACATGGCAGAGTGGACAGTTCACTGTCTCTGGCCATGAACACGGGAACTGGCTCTGCCAGGTGTGACACTGGCACCACCATGCCCAGGATCAGATGTGGTGCTAGTAGCTGACAGTGACTGGTGGCTGCTGGGCCTCTGTCCCCTATGGGACCACCCAGGACCATGTGCCCACACCCTGCTACACTTGTGGTGTGGACAGCACACTCCCATCTGTAGTGCTGAGGTACTGCTACTATGGCAGCATGACTGTGCATGGCCACGTGGACTCTCAGCAGATGGTGTTGCTGACCTACATCCACGTGTCTGATGCCCGACTCCAACCAGATGTTCCAGCACAGACAATGTATGGTGAAGGACTGACAATGTCTCACCCCACCGTCTGTCCACTACATCAGTGAAATGATCCATGGCGTCACCAATGTGGTGGAGGGAGTCACTGATTTCAGACTGTGTTGTATCCATAATCCTAAGCATCCATCTGGTGCTGCATTCAGAATGTGCCTGTGCCTCAGTGACAGACAAAACATGTGGCGAGGACCCATGATGTGACATCTATGACAGGTGGTGGATGGGCAGCAGTCCTCCTTCAAGCACCCCTGTCAATCTGTTTGGGACCTCACCAGCTCTCTGGCTATGGCCAGTGCCTACACTCACTGATGCCATTGTTGCCACATGCTCCTGTTCGATGTCACCACACTCTGGATGTCCGATATCTGTGGCCTCAGGCGACTGGGTATGTGTGGGCATAATGACTGTGTGCGGGGACAATGGGGGAGGAAGTGGTATGTCAACCCATGGGACAGATTCAGCTCCCAACAACTCCACATGTGCCTCAGTATGGCCACCATCATCCTCAGAGTCCAATAAGACACTGACATCAGGTTGTGAGGTGGATAGACTCCCAACTCCCACATTCACCTGTGAGGAGGAAGACAAAGTAAGTACATTACTACCTGCATTATTATGTATGGTAATACACACACACACACACACACACACACACACACACACACACACACACACACACACACACACACACACACACAGCTGAGGAGCCACAACTGCATTACACCTTTACAATGTCTGACCTATTCCTGTGTGGCATTCACAGACTGAGAGATGCTGAATGAGAGTACATCATGTAATATGATAGCTGTGTCCACCCCTGCATACTGACAATATGTGTAACTCACAATCCAGTAGCTTTCATACAGGATCTGAATGTTGTAGGAGGGAGTGAGAAGGCCAGAGCTGTGATTTCATTCACAGCTGGCACTGTTGAGAGTCATGTCTGTAGCTGTTGGTCAACAGAGTATTATCAACATGTCACTCCCAGAGATTTACTACAGGCCTACTGTTGTACTCCCCATTCCCCATAACTGCATCCTCACATCTGCATCTCATTATATGGGGACATGTATGACATACCTGGTACAGTGACGTAATCCATATGTGAACAAATCCTCTTGAAAACAGATTGCTAACTCGTAGTCTGTCTTGGTAAAGCTACTTACAGGGTTGTTTCCCAATGGGCAGTTGCTTGACTTTTGTAGGTCATGCTCACTAACGTAATCTCTACATCTCATAACTGATGGGTTCGAGCTTCCATCCCATCGGGTTGCGAACTGGCACTATCGGGTTCAATCCGGACTCGCCCTCTTCACTTGGCCACCTTTATCCCATAATGCACCACTTCTACAATACCCTCGTTTGTTCGGCCATAGCTACTTTACCGTGATCGTGTTTGCATAAATAATAACATACATAACAGTATCCAACACCCTTCCATAACCAAGCTAGCAAGATCAGTATTTCCTCAAGACTAAAAAAAGATCAGTATTTCCTCCAGGGGATCAGTAGGGGAAGGAGTTATGGTAAAATTATGGTAAAAAGATGGGACTAAAAAGATGTACAGCACTAAAAGACACATTCATAACTGATGGGACATCCCCTACTCCTCCAAACACCCCCCTGACACACAAGACTAAACCTCCTACTGTCCGCGGACTCTTAAATGAAACTCCTGCTCAAAAGCTGTATCAAGAAATGAATGAGCAAATACACCACATCAGAGAAGAGAAAAGAGCAGAAGGTGAAGAGCAGGAGTGTGAAAGCCTGGAGTGAAAGGCTTTTGAGGTAACCATAGCAAAGGGTACAGAGGTGGCTTTCGCCTCGCAAGGCAACTCTCTGCCTGACTGGGAATAAATGAAAGAGATGTAAAGAGATGCAATCTCAATCCATTTGGTTTTGGCAACTGGCAACTGGTAGACCTAACCTATTCGACACAAAATTCACACAAAACAATTGGTCCTTTTTGGTGGTCAACTAGTTTTTTTCTAATTAATCCAAACATCCAAAAGGTGGAAGGTATGTTCTTGCCCCATTTGAGAAATTTGAGAGAAATTTGGGAGCTCTGAGATCCAAAAGGGCATAAAGGGACGCCTTAAACGCTTTACCTAGGATCAAGGATGGATAAGGGAAATGTGGAATCAATCCTCAAATAAGTGAAACAAAGAGCAGAAGAACAGAAGAGAACTTAAGGCAACACAATTTTTGCACAGAAGAATATTGCCACCACAGGCAGTTTTCCACACAACAGGAATTTTATATTCAAAGGACCTGCAAAGCTGAGGCCAGAACCAAAGAGGCCAGAACCAAATTCAAGTCCCAAAGGGGAGGGCCTGAGGAGCCAGGAAGGAGCCAGAAAAGGACTTGCAAGAAGGACTTAGCAAAGTCTGTTAGCCATTAAAGAAGGCCTGTAGCACCAAAAAAAAGTTGAAAAGAAAGCGTGTGAAAGGATGAAGCTAGAGTGTGAAATGCCTGAATGAATTCCAAAACTCAGAAACTGGAAAAGTAAGAGGAGACCTCAAACTCTGGGGCTGCCTAACAAACAAACCTTTTCCATTTGCTGAATACAGCTTTTAGTAGACGCTTGTGGGAAGAAGAAGAGAGAAAGATCATCATCCAAGAAAGATGGCCATCACTTCCCAAGGAGAAAGAAGGAGAGACCAAAAGAGCTGTTGCCGGAATAACCCCGAGGGACAGAGTGATGAGTCCCACTGATTGACAACAGATCCGGACTGATTGGTCCCCAGATCCCCTTGCAGTCCGATACTCTGAAGGAATAGGAACCAACCTGAACCAAAAATGTGGTACACGAAAATCACCGTGGCACCCGACACATGAAGAGCTCTTGAACGAACCCCCTGAGGGAGGGGAATCGGGAAGGCATAAGGCAGACGGGGGGTGCATTGAGCTAGAGAGGGGACTGCTAGGGAGAGGAGAGGGCACTTTCCTGAAAGGGGCTGCACTTTGCATGCATTGTCAGGGGCTGCGAAAGTCGCAACAACAAGGGAGACCCCATTTGGCTTAAGAGACCCATTTGAGGGACCTGTTGTTGGGGGACCTGAGAGGGGGGGAACACCTGAGTCCTGCTGCATTCGCTTGCTGCGGAATTGGCTTTTCCCGAATGTGCGGGCTAGAGGTTAACGCCGAGAGGCCATTCAGCCATACTCTCATGGCCTCCTGCACTGGGGTAAGACCTGGTTCCGCCTGCTTGTTTATGTGCCAAATGTTGTGCATGTTTATCGATAGAATCTTGGGTGATAGAACGGGAAGTACCCTGTGGGTGCACATAAAACCAGAAGCACCGCGACCAGAAGCACCGCCCTGATGTGAAGGTATTATTGATGTGAAGCGCCTTTGCAAGACCTGGTCCAGACCCCCACCTAATTCAGATCTGACCCGCACTGGTGGTCACTGTAGGAAGCTGGGCGTGGCGGCTTAAAGGACGCCCGTCGAGGTTGCCAGCCGCCAGCCACCAACGGAGGTCCCGACTTAATAACTGTCCGTAATCAGAACTCAGTGGTGGTTCAGAGGAAGTTCTTGGTATGACCATTGAACCAATAATTGCCATTGCAGCACCCAGCATGTGTAGAGGCCCTAAGCAGCAGCCCTAACCCAGATAGATGAGAGCATCGCACAACTGAAACTGAAGAATGGCAGGAACTCGAGATCCTCGAGATTTGGTAGAACTTGTAGAACTAGTGATTGCATTCTCTGGTAATTCTGATTTGTGCGAAAATTTGTGTCTAACTCTGCACCTATTGCGTCTACGCCGAGATATACGCTGAGATGGCTGCATGTTATGATTCCATTCTCAGCAAGTCCTGCCCAGCCTGTGGCCCTCCCAAGAAGATGTGTGGTTCTGGCAGTGGCAGTGAGGAGCCAGGGTGGAGTGTGATAGGGAAAATGCCCAGATATACTAGACTTCGTTGCTGTGTCACTACTGCCAGAGCTGTCACCGGGCTGTGGTGGGCTGTGGTGAGTGGGCTGTGGTGGTGCACCTAAACTGGAAATGGAAACTGCTGCAGGTGGAAGCCGTGAATGACTCCTGACAAATGACGATCAAAATGTGATAGTAAGCGTCTGGCGCCCCTATGGAGCACATCCAGACATCCTTCCAGAATGAGAAGAATGGTGAGGGCGATGGACCGAACTTGACTTCTTCGGACTTTGATTTCTTAGCTTTAGTCCAAAATGGGGCCTGGGCCCCCTTCGTCTTTTTTTGGCAAAAATATAATTGAGTAAGTTGATCCGATCCATCTTGGTCGGGCGGGGACAGGCTGGATGGCCCTTTGCTAGTGGCTCACGGCTGCCTTCTCGCCAGATCCAGACTCGGGGACTGCATGTCCGGGATCCTCCTCAGAGGTAGGAGGGCAAGAAATGGGATGAGGTAGAGGTAGCTCCCAAAAGCACACAGCAAATGACCCATGGTTATCTGTTCCCAAGCCTGTGTTTCTGTGCAACTTCAAGAAAACGACTCAACAGGCCCGACAGCCGGACTTGGATCGCAGGCATCCTAGGAATGTTGAGAAAGAGTTGACCAAGTTGGGTTTAGCTGGGCCTCTGCCACCTCTAGGGCCGCGTCTTCCTGAATCCCCCCCTCTGAGGGGGATCACTCGAGTGGGGATCAGACTTTGGGGATTTCTTGAAACACATTTTTTCCCTCTCTCTCTGCTGGGAGGGGGTCTAGAGAAGGCGGAAGGGGGCTGAGCAACGGCCGCAAGTCTTGTCCTTGTCTTGCCCCTCCTGCTCGCGACCCTTTCCCTCATCCCAAACATCAAACACCCAACAAAGAAGACCCGTGAAGGAAGATCGGGTGAAGGAAGACTTAAAGACAACAAGGAAACCAGGCTTAAAGGCCCAAGAGCCACTCCTGCTTAAGAGCCGCTCTGTTTCCCGCCTCTTCGCTGCATAGGAAATGAGCGATATGGACGAAGTTGAAGATAGAATATAGGGTAGTCACCTCACGGTCAGTGCAAACGCCAGGAAGGTTAGGTTACCCGCAGTTGTCGACCACGCCCAGCCCAAAAAGCGCAAAACGAGACTGGGAAGCAGGCGTGGGCATATTATGATAGGGGGTAGCCCAGCCAATGAGAGACTTCATTTCTGTGGTGGAATGTAGTGTCGAGCCGACGGATCGGCTCCGAACCCATCAGTTATGAATGTAGGCGAGATAGGATCCCATTACATCAGGTAATTGCCTGTGCACCAATCCATGGCTCAGACTTGCTAATTGCTGGGTTGCACTTTCATTAGCCAACGACATACCACAGTACAATATTTAAGGCCTTCATGAAAGCCTTGTCCCCTTTCTTATTCTTCAAGATGGACATTAGTGAGGCGTGGAGACTACAGCATCAAAGAGGGTAGGTACTATTACTGTCCACTGTTGAGATTTATGAGGTAAGTCCACAGATTTGCATGCTATGTTTGGCCATTATCAAACGATATTGTGATTATCTGGCAGTTCAATGTTAAACAATGTGGGTTGAAGTCAGTAAGGGGGAAGAGACATGTGAGTGTCAGACGTCATACCCATCAGAATATGCATGCCGCTGCAGTAGCTGCTAGTATATCAGCTCACTACATTTGTAGGGGTGAACTGTGACACATACCCCTGTTGCTAGAACTTTGCACCCCCTTTATGTATGGGTGCTATCTGGATCCCTTGTTTTAAGGGGTTGTGAGGTATGGTAGGTCTATATCAGGTAGCTTAACATACAGCTACATATGTTGCTGCTGCAGCCTAGGGCACTTAGGGCAGAGTGTGAACACTATGGAGGACAAAGGTGTATGTGTCACTGAGGGTGCAGTGTCAGCTCTGCTGTAACAGCAGAGCCAGGGTGAGGGTACCCTTAGCAATCCAGTCAATGCATGTGCTTAAGGTTCATCTGTTATGTAACAGTGCCAATCAGAGAGTACTAGGCGACATATAGGTAGGCTATATGAATATGTGCAGTGTGTCCCTACCTACAGGCCTTTGACTTGCAAACATGGGTGGCAGTTAATTCAGTGGCAGCAACCTGGTTTGGTTATAACTGCATGACTCAGTCATTATTTGCTGTATTCAGAAGAATATATTTGAAGTGCAACACACTGGATTCGAACCCAGGATTGTGAGTGGCAAAATGTACTGTATTCAAGGCATTTAACAGACTGAGATACTGAGTTAGTGCTGCAGCAGGTGTATTTGCAATACGTATGTGCATGCATACAGTCTGTGACAAAGGATTTGCATTAGCATGTGTTTTGTGAATGGATCAACAGACCACAATGCTTTGCCAGAGATGGCCTGCACCTGTCGCCCCTGGGATTCAGGTTACTGGCTAAGGTTCTTACCACCCCTATAGTGCCTTTTTTAAGCAAAGTTCAAAGGACAAAACCACCACCATAACAGGTGCAAGCATGCAAAATTTGAAGGTAATGCTACTCAATGCTAGAAGTCTAAACCTCAACATGCACTCTCTCGAGGCACTCTTAAAAATGGAGAACATCGATATCTGTGCAGTAACTGAGACCTAGTTCAAGGCTCCAGAGAGCACCCCTGCAATACCAGGATACAACTCTTACCACACTTTTCGGCCACCAAACCAGGACTAAAACACTAAAGGTGGAGGAGTGTCCATATTCACCAATGATATTCACACCACCAGGCTAGTTGCCCAACACAATGCATCTGAAATTCTCCATGTTCGACTAACACTAGGTAAGACTGCAATCCAAATTGCAGCTTGCTACAGATCCCCCACCATGCCCCAAGATTCTCACTACACCTTTCTAAACATACTGGAAAATATCAAGATACAACCAAATACCTTAATACTGGGTGATTTCAACTACCCTGCCATTAACTGGGAAAACTACTCGTGTACCAACACCTTTGCCCTACGGTTCTTGGAATTCATAAATTCCAATGCCCTGGATCAACTAATCCATTGTCCCACCAGGGGCTCCAATATCCTAGACCTGGTCATTACCATCATGGGAAATCGATGCTCCGTACCTATGGTCACCCCCTCGTTGGTCAGGTCTGACCATAAGCTAATCACCCTTGACATCTACACCCCTCCCCCAACCCCCAGTAAGGAAACCTCCTTAAAAAACTTCTCCAAAGCCAACTTCATGCTACTCAAGTCAGAAGTGACAAACTTCATGACACCCATGCAGATGGGAACTGAAAGTTCTACTGCTGAATCCTACACTAAGGCACTGTACGAGCACATCCACTCGTGCAAGAATCATGCCATTCCAAATAAAACGAAGACACTCTCCTCCATAAAAAGGAAGCCAATCTGGTGGTCTCCTGCCATAAACAAACTTAACAACAAAAGGAAGAAACTGTTGCAAAAAAGAGGAAAATCCCAGGATGTAAAAAACTCCCTTACCAGCCTCAGTAAAAAACTGAGATCCCGCAAAAGATCCTCCAAAGCTGGTTACGAAAATAAAATTGCCAAAGATTCCAAAGACAAGCACAAAGCACACTATAGCTATGTCAAAAATCTAAATGGCAATGCTCAGATCTGCTCTGAGCTACAACAGAATGGCATTAAATAAACTGATCCCAACGATATTGCCAATATTCTGGCAGATCAATTCAGTGCCAACTTCACCCCCTAAAGGGTCCATCTCAATACCAAAAGATTGCCAAATTTTGGTAATAATGGCCACACAGGTAAAAACTGCACTCTCCAAAGCTAAGAATACAGCAACCATGGGAGTAGATGACATCCCGGCTGTGTACTACATGAACTACAAAATGAAATGGCACCTCACCTAAGTGTCATGTTTAATCATAGCCTCACCTCAGGGTTTGTGCCCACTGAGTAGCGCACTGCTACAGTTATCTCACTCCACAAAGGGGGATCCACCTTGGATCCTGGGAACTACAGCCCCATCAGTCTGACAAGCCTGATCTGCAAGGCCATGGAATGTATTATCATGGAGCTTATAAACAAAGACACTGGCAACCTTCAAACTCTGGACACCACCCAGTTTGGGTTCGTGAAGGGTGATCTTGTCTCCTGAACCTGACTGACTTCTTTGAATCAGTCTCCAAAGCCGTGGACAAGGGTAAGGTGGTCCACACAGCCTATCTGGACCTCGCCAAGGCCTTCAACACCATCCCCCACTCTGGAATCATAGATAAACTTACTAATCTGGGCATTAATCTCTACGTCACTCGATGGGTTGCCAGCTGACTTACTGACAGAACCCACACTGTAAAAGTAGCCGACTCCAAATCCAGCTCCAGACAAGTAACAAGTGGAGTACCTCAGGGTTCAGTCCTGGGTCCGCTCTTGTTTGGCATCTACTTCTCTGAAGTACAGGCCAACACTAAGGGACTCTGGCTAACAAAGTTCACAGATGACTGCAAACTGGGACCCATTACTGAATCCCCAAATGATGTGGATATTCTACAAAAGGGCCTTACAGAAACAGATGCTTGGTGCCAGAAGCTCAATGCTAAGAAATGTATAGTTATCCCCTTTGGGAAAAAAACATGTACCCATGAATTACCACATAGGTGGCAGTACACTAAACAACAAAAGTGTGATAAGAGACTTAGGCACACAGGTGGACAGTGGTCTCACCTTTGATAACCACATCACCACAACAGTCAGGAAATCCTTCTATGTGGCACACCTCATCACTAAGGGGTGTTCATCCAGAAAAAAGGAGGTCATTGTCCCACTGTTCTCATCCCTCAATAGACCCATTATAGAATACAATGCCCCATTTGGCATGTACCTGTCACGACATCTGCAACAACTGTAAAGGCCACAGAAATACCTCACTAAAAGAATCACAGGCCTAAAGCAGATGCCCTATGCTGACCGTCTAAAAAGCTCCAGCTATACTCTGTTGCATATCATCTACTCAGAGGAGATTTCTGCTTAACATACAAGGCCATGTCAAACCCAGAGCTTTTGGACATGCTACACTTAAAAAAATCCCAATCCCTCAGAGCCACATGCTTCAGGGATCTAAACCTTGTCATCACAATAAACAAAACATGCTGGAGGGATAGGTTCCTGACCCAGAGACTCCCCAGACTCTGGAATAGACTGCCCATACATGTCAAGCAGAGTGTCTCTTTGGCCCTCTTCAAAGGAACCTTGACGATTGGATGGGAGATAGGAAATTCACCCCAGGTATCACGTCAGTCACCCTGCTAGACATGGGTCCAGGGAAGTAAATATTGTGGGAAGAAACAGCCAGGAAATTGTTATGGCTAGGCTTGTACAGGCCCTAGGGCCAATAGCCTAGTACCAACCTATGATCCTATGAATGAAGTGTGACACTGAAATGTCTGTCATGATTTTCTAACCTCAGTCTTTCATGACTTGCCAGTACTTTACCAGACACACATGTTTTTGGGAAAACCATGCCAAAACCAGGGGGGCATAAATGTAGACATTCTGCAACAGTCTGTACAGATGACAGATATACCTGCTTCACATACATCCATTATTATTTATTTGGCTGTGTACTGGTGTAGTGCCTGCATCACAGTTGCAAGTACACTCCCATTTTTCCCATTATATGTACTTGCAGTGTGTCAGTGGCAATCAGGATATGTTGGTAGAAACACCTGCTTTAATTCAGAGCTGAGTGGCCTAGTGGGCTAATGCACTGTGCTGTAGTTGACAGGGGGCCCGGATTCGAGACATGGCAGGGGAGATTATTTTGAAGCTGTGCCTAACACTGTGAGAAACAGATAAGATGATTAAGGCACTTTTAAGCAGTTTTTTACACAGGTTTGAGCAGGTTTGTGTGGTGCGCCACATTGCAGTGCATCATTTAGCTCCGCTTAAACCCACACTAAAAATTAAAACAGAAAAGAAAAAGGGGGGGTGATAGGAAAGTGGTGAAATGGGGGCAAGCAGGGGAAAAACACACTTGAATCTTAGCTAGGGTTGTGCAGGAAGGGTGTAGGAAAGGACCATAGCTTTCCATTTCTTCTACAGCAACAACTGTGCAGGTTTTACAGAATTTGGAATTTGGAGCCTCACACCTCAGAGAGAGGGGTGAGGGAAACTTAAATGTGTTCATTAATTAATGTAATAATTAGTTGTGTCCAGTGGACATGTGTGCACAATGCAGAGCTATGTATGGGGCGATGTTTTTTGTGGGACAGAACCCCCCTCTTTTTTAGGGAGAGAGTGGAATGTTGGGGAAGGAATATAGGTACATGTGGGGAGGTAGGATGGGTAGGAGAGGTTGCATTTGCGGACAGACAAGAGAGCATACAGGGGCAGTGTGTGACACATGAGGGGGTAAACAACTTGGACAGGGAGAGTGTTGTGGAATCAGAGGTGCATCTGTTTCCAGACAACAGCAGTGTAACTGAGCTTTCCACCCATGGGCAGTCAACATTGCTCTTTCATTGCCCTGAAGGTGGCTGTATTGGAGACTGGGCACCAGGGCCACCATGCCCCTCCAGGTTGGTGAGTCTGCCTCAATCCTGCTCAGGCATTGCTCATACCCATGATGAACTATCCTGCACACCATCACCGGTAGCTGATCTGGGGTGACAACCCCCCCTCCATCCCACTCCCGGGGGGGTCAGGCCCCATCACCTGAGGTGGTTCCACCTGTAGGTGGTGGAGGGCCAGTGGAGGGGGCACCTCTGGCTTGGGTCCCAGACATGCTGGGATGCGGTGCCACAGCCGGCTGTGGCAGGCCTGGCATATCGCCAGGAACTGGCCTACCCATTCGAGATGTGTTGAGGTATTTCAATGTGTATAGGTTAGTAATGAAAAAAACATTTAGTTAATTATAACAGCATGCCAGAACACTGCAATAACCCAGTACCATAATGCATAGTATATGGAACACAACAAGTAAGATAACAGTCAGTATAGAAACAGATGCCACTAATAGTTATGGCATAAGGCCAACAACATAGGTAATTCAACAAGATATGTTAGTATGCAATCATTGTAATACATAACAATAATAAAACACAAGGCCCAGCATAACATTTAGAGAGCAACATATGTTAATAGTAAACCATAGCCAATGTATAACAATAATACATTTTGATGAAGGTAAGGAGTGGGGAGAAAGAGAAATACAGTCCATTGATACCAGTATAGGATATACAGTTTGCAACAGTACTGTTATATACTCTACAGGTCTGTCCTTCCTTTATGTATAACAGTGCCCTATACCTGCTGTAGCACGCACATATCTCTAAAGCTATCTGCATGGGGCAGTATGGGCCAAGCTGTAACACCTACAGGTACACAACTACAGAAGACTATTACATGTCAGGTGGACCTATATAACTACCAAGGTGTACTGTGGACTGATGTGTGACTGTGCTATTGACATAATCATGTTGATGATAGATCTGTGACAGATGGATTAGGCAATGTGATTACAGTCTGTGACAGTGTGACACTTGAGAGACATGTACTGTGTACAGTACAGAGAGTAAACAACTACCATGCCATCTTTGGCAGGTATGGGATCAGACCGTCAGCAAATGTTTAGCGACACAACAGGTATACATCCATAATAACAGTAAAAAAAATCCAGAAATTGGCAAAATACTCTCTGTTCTAACAGTCCAAGTAAATTCCAAAAAATAAAGAGAGTATATCACAGCTGGAGTGCTGTAAACAACATTAATTCACCATAAAACAATAAAAGCAATGAAACATGGTAAGCGCTTTCACAGTCTATTACACAATTCCCTCTTAAGACCTAAAACCACATACAGCCCAAACTCATTTATACTAATAAAAGCCCAATCAGATGGTAGCATTAATTAAGGCATACCATTTACTCAGACAGGTTACTACAAACAGAGTAACCTTTAATGTGTAAGGTGTCATGCTTTCAAAACTGGTTTTAAAGAGACCCTGTCATTAAGCCCAGGGGACCTATCACTAGTCAAACGTATAATCCACTCTTGTTCTTTCACCTCAGTTAAGTTCTTAAAGTCTACCCCTCTTGAATTTGTGACCAAGGCTTCTAATACTAAAAATTTAAAGCTGTGATTCTCACCCTTGTCCAGTACATGCTGGGCTAGGTCATTTGTAGTAGTTTTCATATTTTTTATGTCATTAACATGCTCTAGCACTCTATCTTTCAAGCGTCTGTTAGTTTTCCCTACGTAATAGGCATGGCATACTACACAGTATGCAAAGTAGATCAAGTCCTTAGACACTCCACATAAAAGAAAGTCTCAGTAACAAAATCCTGCATAGGATATACAAACTTGTTACCTATATGTATAAACTTGCAGGCCTTACATTTCCTACAGGTAAACGTCCCTTCATGATCTAATAGGGGGATATATATGTGCCTCGTGTTCTTATAGCATAACTGTCTCTTCAAGCTTGGTCTATTCCTGAACGTGAAACTGGATTTCTCACTCAATATCTTCCCTAGTTACTCATCTGACTTCAGAATAGACCAGTTTTTCTTAATAACCTCACAGACCAAATTAATATTACTAGAATATGGTACAGCTAGTCTTGTTTCTTTCCTAGATCTCTGTTTATTAGTGTGTCTATGTCTACATGGACTCGAAAAATATGGTCTCTCCAAGCCTTCTCAATCTGACTGCAGTTCTTCTATGCATTTATCAACATCATTACTGTTGTATCCTCTCTTTGCAAAACTTTGTTTTAATTCACCTAGTGCTTCATGTAAATCACCTTCATCAGTATGTAGCATTATAGTTCTTATTACCTGTCCCTTTACTACATTATGTAGTACATGTCAAAAGTGCCTGCTACTACAGTGCAATAAATTACTCTTTTTACATTCTTTCTTAAAAATTTGTATTTTAAGTCCATCACCTACTGTCTTACTTATAGTTACATTCAGACAATTAATGGACTGCTGTGAACAAGTGTCTGTAAACTTTAAAAAAGGTGTTGTGAAGTGTAAATAGTCTATAAAACCTTTTACTAAGCTTAAAGGTCTTATCCATAAAATAAACACATCATCCATGAATCTCCTATAATAAAACATATGGCCCACAAAAACATTCTCCCAACTGGCCAAAGCAAGGTTGGCTGTTGGCACAAGCTGTGCCCATTGCTATGTCAACCTTCTGTAAATAGTGGTTACCATTAAAAATAAATACATTGTTTTTCAAAACTAAATCCAAAAGCATAACAATTAAATTAGCCTTATTTGAAGTCATATGATTACCAACCATTAAAAAAGACCTAATATTTTAAATACTCCATTCACTGGGTATCACTGTAAAAAGAGAGGCTATATCTAGTGTGATAAAAATAAAATCATCATTCAGATTCACATTGCAAGTCACCTGAAACAAATCATGTAAAAAAACTACCTGTGTCCTTTAGGCCTGTAGTCACAGTATTCAAAACTGGTCTTAAAATTTTCTCAACATAAATCAAAAGGGGCTTAGTAGCCCAGCCTCTACTAGAAACTATTGGATGCATGGGGGGGGGGGGACACCAAATCCTTGTATACCTTAGGGAGTCCATACAGGACTGGTATCACTGGGTGCTTAACCACAAAATAATTACACAAGTCTTCAGTAATAAGTTTTGTCATACGTAAGTCAAACAGGTACAACTCCATTCATTCTATAATGCCAGACAACTGACTTTTAGAAATCAAAACATATACTGCATTGTCATGCAACATCTCAAGCATTCTTTCAATATAAACAGTTTTGTCTAATAGCACTACACCCTCTCCCTTATTGGCTGGTTGAATTTCTATCAAAGGCCGTCCTTTCATTTTTCTCAGTACCTCACATTCAGAGAGTTCCAAGTTGAAAAACTTACAATTATGTTTGCTAGACAGAACTGAGCATATTCAATTTTCACAGACATTAAAAAATACTTCTAAAGCTGCAGTAGTATCAGGTATATAAGTGCTGGGTTTCCTAAAAGTCTCAGTATATTTTGTATCAGAAGAAAAACTGTAACCATAAAGCAACATTCCTTATGAACATCTTTAAGTCCATATAAACATCATCTATACTCGTTTTCTGAGCTGGTAAAAATGAGTCCTTTCCCTAAAAGTCTCAAATGTTCAGATGTTAGTGTAACAGAAGACAGATTAAAAACTAGCTCATCTGAGCTCTGCTTCATGTCATTACCTTGTCTGCTGTTGAAAACTTCTGTTGGAGTCTTCCCTTCCTTGAGTGGCTCCTTGAACTGCCTTTCCTGTGTTCTTGCTGTATCGGTAGAGGCTCCTTCAAAAAAAAAAAAAAAAAAAACTGAGGGGTGTGATGGTGATGAACTTATCTCTTTGTCAGATGCTTTATTCCTTGTAATTAACTCAGTGTTCACTGTGCTTGCTACTGCAATGGAGGATTCCACCATGGTGGAGGTGCTTGCTCTATCCTGTGATATCACTTCCTCAAAACCATTCACAGGAACCTCACTCTGTCTACAGGGAGGAACTCCATTCTCCCTTAAAGGAGACAGCACACTCTCAGCATAATTCTGTTCTAGTGCATTATCAGCAGTATTATCAGTGTCAGTCCTCTTTCTCATATCTCTCTTTGGCCATGAAAACACTGATCCTGCATTAAAATCATTCACATCCCTCTGTCACTTCTGTGTCTTAATACCCTGTTGTCTCTTGTCATATGCTGCAACCTTATCAAATGCTACATCAAGCTTATAGGTTCATAAGTTCATAGGTAGGTACTAGGCTATTGGCCCTAGGGCCTATATAAGCCTAGCCAAAGGTACTCTGGCTTTCGCCTCCCAAGAAAATTATTTTCCTGTGCCACTGTCAAGCAGAGCCACAGAAGTGATCCCCAGGGTGAATTTCCTGTCTTCCATCCAATCATCAAGATTTTTCTTGAACAGTGCTAATGAGGAGCTTTGCTTGATATAGATAGGTAGTTTGTTCCAGAGTATGGGAAGTCTCTGGGACAGGAATCTATCCCTCCAGCATGTTCTGTTTATTGTGGTGACGAGGTTTAGGTCCCTAGAGCGTGTAGCTCAGAGGGATTGGAATTTCTTTAAGTGGAGCATGTCTAAAAGCTCTGGGTTTGACAAAGCTTTGTGTGTTAGGCAGAGATCACCTCTAAGTAGGTGATATGCAACAGAGTAAAGCTGCATTTTTTTGAGATGGTCTGCATAGGGCATCTCTTTGAGGCCAGTAATCCTCTTTGTGAGGTATGTGTGTGGCCTTTCCAGTTGTTGTAGATGTCTTGTGAGGTACATACCAAAAGGGGCATTGTACTCTATAATGGGTCTAATGAGTGATGAGTAGAGGGGAACAATGACCTCTTTTTTCCTGCATGAGAAACCTTTTGTGATGAGGTGTGCCACATAGAAGGATTTCCTGACTACTGTGGTGATGTGATTATCAAAGGAGAGACTACTTCCCACCTGTGTCCCAAGGTCTCTTATCACACTTTCGCTGTTGAGTAGACTACCACCTATGTGGTAGTTCATGGGTACTGAGTTTTTACCAAAAGGAATGACAATGCACTTTTTGGCATTGAGCTTGAGGCCATGGCTTTGACACCAGGCATCTGTCTCAGCATGGCCCTTTTGTAGGATGTCCACATCTTTTGGAGTTTTGATTATGGCTCCTAGTTTTCAGTAATCTGCGAACTTCATTAGCCAAAGACCTTCTGTGTTGGCCTGTACTTCAGAAAAGTAGATACCAAACAGGAGAGGACCCAGGACTGAACCCTGTGGTACTCCACTTGTCACTGGTCTGAAGCTGGATTTGGAGTCTGCTACTTTCACAGTGTGGGTTCTGTCAGTGAGCCAGTTGGCAACCCATCTTGTGACATAGGGATTTATACCTAGTTTAGTGAGTTTATCTATAATTCCAGAGTGGGGGATGGTGTCAAAAGCCTTGGCAAGATCTAGATAGGCTGTGTGAACCACCTTACCCTCATCTACGGCTTTGGTGACTGCTTCAAAGAAGTCTATCAGGTTTAGGAGACATGTTCTGCCTTTTACAAACCCGAACTGGGTGGGGTCCTGAGTTTCAAGATTACCAATGTCATTGTTTATAAGTTCCATAATGATACGCTCCATAGCCTTGCAGACCAGGCTCGTTAGGCTAATGGGGCGGTAGTTTCCGGGGTCTGTGGTGGCTCCCCCTTTGTGGAGTGGGATAACTGTCGCTGTGCGCCATTCAGTGGGCACATAGCCTGAGGTGAGGCTATGATTGAACATGGTACTTAGGTGGGGTGCCAGTTCGTTCTGTAGTTCATATAGAACACAGCCTGGGATGTTGTCAGGTCCCATGGATGCTGTGTTGTTGGCTTTGGATAGTGTGTTTATTACCTGTGCATCGGTGATTACAGGAACTTTGCATTCTTCTGGTATAGAGATGGGCCCTTTAGTGGATGACAGAGAGGTAAAGTTAGAATTGAACCTATCTGCCAGGATGTTGGCAATATCGTTGGTTCTTTATATTTAGTGCCATTTTGCTGTAACTCAGAGCAGATCTGAGTGTTGCCATTGAGATTCTTGACATAGCTATAGAATGCTTTGTATTTGTCTTTAGAGTCAGTGTTGATTTTGTTTTCATAACTAGCTTTGGAGGATTTTATGAGGGATCTCAGCTTCTTACTGAAGCTGACCAGGGAGTTTCTCCAATCATGGGATTTTACTCTTTTTTGCAACGGTTTCTTTCTTCTGTTGTAGAGTTTGTTTATGGCAGGGGACCACCAGATTAGCTTCCTTTTTTTGGAGGATAACATCTTGGTTCTGTTAGGATTGCACGATCCATGCACTCATGTAAGTGCTTATAAAGTGCATTTGTGTAGGACTCAGTAGTCATACCTCTATTGTCCGTCCGCCACCAATAACCTGAGGTGGAAAGTCCCTGCAGACTAACGTCTTCAGCCTTTTAATATCTTTGAAGAGTGCTTCTTCCATAGGGGAGAAAAATTCATTTAGAAGGTGCATGTAGTCAAGTCCAATTTGTAAATTAAGGCTCTGCCATCCTTTCAACAATTCTGGATATAGATCACCATAGGCCGGAATCTTTAAAATGCGCAACCCTCTGGGTCCAACTTTGAAATGTATAGCAGCCTCAAATACAGTCTCTGCCACTGTAGGCATTTGAACTTATACAGTTTATTCTCAATTTCTCTAATAGATGCTCGTAGCTTATCAACCATACAGGTATCTGCACTTATCACTGCAGTTCTCAGTCCAAAATAACTATTAAGCAGTGAGTTTACATCCATAGACAAGAGCCTATTAAAACATCCACATGGAACAGCATTTCCTCCACTTGCATTATAGTCCAATTCAATTGCTGCACTCTAAGCCATGTCCAACACACCAGACCAAAACGATAGGCACAATAACAGTAAAAAATACAGAAACTGGCAAAATATTCTCTGTTCAAGCAGTCCAAGTAAATTCCAAAAAGAAAGAGAGTATACCACGGCTGGAGTGCTGTAAAAAACTTTAATTCACCATAAAACAATAAAAGCAATAAAACAAAGTTAGCACTTTCACAGTCTATTATACAACTGCTTCTTCAGACCTAAAACCACATACAGCCTAAACTCATTTATACTAATAAAAGCCAAATCAGCAGGCAGCATTAACTATGACATCTCATTCACTTGGACAGGTTACAAAAAACAGAATAACCTTTAATGTGCAAGATGTCCTGTTTTCAAAACTGGTTTCAAAGAGACCCTATCATTAAGCCCGGGGGACTTATCACTATTAAAACATATAATCCACTCTTGTTCTTTCACCTCAATTAAGTTCTTAAAGTCTCCCCCTCTTGAATTTGTGACCAAGACGTCTAATACTAAAAATTTAAAGCTGTGATTCTGTCCCTTGTCCAGTACATGCTGGGTTAGGACATTTGTAGTTTTCATATTTTTTGTCATTAACATGCTCTAGCACTCTATCTTTCAAGCATCTGTTAGTTTTCCCTACATAATAGGCATGGCATACCACGCAGTAAGCAAAGTAGATCAAGTCCTCAGTTAGACAGTCCACATAAAGGGAAATCTCAATAACAAAATTCAGCATAGGATGTACAAACTTGTTACCTATATGTATAAACCTGCAAGCCTTACATTTCCTACAGGTAAATGTCCCTTCATAATCTGATAGGGGGATATATATGTCCCTCATGTTCTTATAGCATAACTGTCTCTTCAAGGATGGTCTATTCCTGAACGTAAAACTGAGTTTCTCACTCAATACCTTCCCTAGTTGCTCATCTGACTTCAAAAAAGGCATTTGTACTATTGTATCTTTGAATTGTTTTTGAAAAAATATATGCAGAGTTAAGATTTGTAAGCAGCTAAATCTCTCATAACTTTTTTTCTGCTTATGGAGAACTACAGTCTTCTTATTCAATTCAAAAGCCAAGAAAATGTTATCATATTCACTGCATAAACTGGGCTGTTGTTTTAATAGTCCTGACAACTACTCATCCATTCTCAATACATTTCACTTCAGTTTTTCAAGGATGAAACAATTATTTTTAATAAGCATGCCCTAAAATTCTAGTCCAACTTTATTAAAGAAACAGATTAGATCTTGAAAAAAAGAGTCTTCACTAGAAACTCCATTTGGTATTTTGATAGAACTAGTCTGTTCAGACCTTCAGTCTATAATTATGTGTTACATCATACTTTGAAAAAATCTGAACAGTTTTGTGAAAGAAACATAAGACAGGCTCTTAATTTAAAGACTAAGAAACCTTATTATAATTTGAACTCTAATGAGAGAAAAACATTAAAAGAATTAATTGATTAAAAACAATTAAGGTTTATGAAGGCAGATAAAGGGGGTGGGTTGGTCACCATTAATGTAGAGAAATTTAATACAGCAATAGAAGAATTGTTGAGTAATACAGATGAATATTTACAAGTGTCATTATATGATGTATAAAAAGATTTAAATATATACATAATTTTCTATACGAGTTTCTCATGAATGGTGACATAAATTTGGATTTATTTAATTTCTGAGTGGTGGAATTTCCAAAGATAGGTGTCCTTTTTGGAATACCTAAAATCCATAAAAGTATTACAACCCCCCTTTAGATCGATCGTATCTGCCCCAATGGAAGTACTGAAGGAATATTATTGTTTTTGGATTCAATACTAAATCATGTTGTTCAAAGGCTTTCATCCTACATCAGAGATTATTGGGATTTTCTTGATAATAGAGAATTCAGAGTAAATTTTAAGCATGATGAACAAGTGACTTATATGTCCACTGTTGATACTGTCTCTTTATTTACCACCATCCCTCAACAGGAAGGAGTAGAATACATAAGATTATTTTTAAACAAATATACATATATATATATATATATATATATATATATATATATATATATAGATTATGTGACTGTTAATTTTCATTGTGCACTATTAGAGAAATTTTATTAAAAATAATTTATTTTCATAGGATCATAGGAGGTTACTAGACTATTGGCCCTGAAGCCCTTATAAGCCTAGTCAAGAGTTTAGCCCATGTTTAGACAAGTCAGCACCCACAGCCCCTGTCCAGAGGGACACAGGTAGAATCCCAGGGGTGTATTTTCTGTTTCCCATCCAGTTATCCAGGTTGCACTTAAAAAGGGATAATGAGGCATCCAGGTTGCACTTAAAAAGGGATAATGAGGTACTCTGCTTGATGTGGACAGGGAGTCTATTCCACAGATGGGGGAGTCTTTGGAGCACAAATCTGTACTGCTAACAAGTCTTATTGATATCACAGACCAGGTTGAGATCACGTGTATGGGTTGCTCGAGTGGCACTTGACTTGCGGATATGCAGCAGTCCCATCAAGGTGGGGTCTGACATAAGGAAATAAAAGGTATGGTGATGGGCTCAACTGTTGCCCCTGCCTTCACTAGTTAGCTTTTAGGCTGTTGGGATATGGAAATCTTACCATATTAAATCTATTCAAAAATATTATCTTGTATAGAAGGTTCATATATGATTTATTTTTTTTTTTTATTTTTAAGGATGACACAGACAGTCATGTTGTATTTATAGAGAGTTTAAACAAAAGTACAAGTTTTTTACAATTTGTACTAGGAGAAAAGGGGCAATCAGTTTGTTTTATAGATGCAAAATTTGAATGAGATTCTACATCAGAGAGTTTTAAGAGTAGAATTTACTGTAAGAGTATGTTTTTTAATTATCTTCATTATCAGAGTAATCATCCTGACTTTATTAAGAAAAATTTTCCTAGAGGCCAATTCATTAGGGCCTCTAGGATGATTAGCAGACACAAGGATTTTGACGAACAAATAATGTTTATTAAGTCTATATTTCAAGCTAGGGGTTACATTGCTGATTCATTGGAAATGACCGCTGTGGAAGTTCACTCCAATAGATGGGACCAGTTTGGTCTCATCTTAATAAAAGGGTTTAAGAAGAAAGAAAATACAGTAGAAACATTCACAGAAAATTCTAATTTCATACCTCACTGTGCTATAGATATGTCTACCAATAGTTTTGTTATCAGGAATACTATTTCCAATAATTGGAAAATTATTGAAGGCAGTAGGGAGCTGGTAAATATTGTAGGGAGTCATCCTTCTTTTGTATACAAAAGGAATTTTAGATTAAAACATTTATTACAGAACGAAAGTATAAAAATGTTTTCATCTTATACTAATGAAAGTTTAGGTACTTTTAAGTACAATTTTGTACTGCATGCAGATTTATAAATGAAGGACCTTACATATTTTTAGAGCACCTGCATTATACAGTTGAAATACCAGGGAGGTTTAGTTGCCATTCAAAAGGTGTTCTGTCTGTTGCCTTTTGTTCAGGATGTTCATGTTATTACATAGGAATAAACATTAGGAACTTGGGCAAGAGAATAAAATAACATATTTATGGCATCAAAGTTAAGGACAGTAATAATGCTCTTTATAGGCATGGGAAGAGTTGTGAAAGATATAAAAAAGAAAATATTTACTGTCCTACAACAAGTTCCTATGGATAAGAAAGGAGGCAACTACAAACAAAAAGAAATAGAATGGCAGATTAAGTTACATGTTGACCAGCTACCTGGATTAAATTAAATAGTCAATAGTAACTGTTTTCTTAATGATCACAGACTTGCGATCCATAAAAGAGTTAAATTTCAGCATTTTAGCAACTATTCTGTCTTTTGGCTTTTCCCGGTTAGGGGTCGCCACAGCAGAACTCCGGTCCGCTAATGATTGGCAGTAGATTTTTTTACGTACCGAGTTGCTGGCTCTGACGCACAACCTTCAATGAAGGCATGCCCATTCACGCATGTCTCCACACAGAAGACGCTCTAGCTGAGAATCGAACAGGACAACGTCTTACTGTTAGGGCGACAACGCTACTGCAGCACCACCACCGCAGTTCAGCAAATTATTCAATCACTTTAAAAATACAATTAACTAAACAAGTAAAACAATTATTTGCTATTCAACATTTTAGCAAATAATTGTTTTGTTTAGTTAATTGAATTTTTAAAGTGATTGAATAATTGTGATGTTTAAATGTGTATTTAATGGTATTTTTAATGTATTAAATATTCTGAAGAAGTCTTGATGAAAGCATGTATTAAAAGGTTTTTCATACACTAAAGTGCTTCACAGCTTGTTTTCTTGCACACTTCAGTTTTTTTTTTATTTTATTAAACATAAATGTATATGGATATGTTTCCTTTTTACTTTTAACTCTGGTTAAGAAGTTTTGCATTAAATCAAATGTTTCAATTGTGATATCTCAAAATTGTTCAGTTCCTAAAAGAATTAATGCTCACATGTATACTGCAAAATATCCCAAAGTCTCACTCAGTTTATTCAATATATATCATGTCAAATATACTGTATCTTTGAAGAAATTCTGTACCATTGCTAAGCACCTGAATGCCCATGAATTTTTCTTTTACTTTTAAATCTATCTTAAAAGTAAAAGAAAAAGTTGTGGGCATTCAGAATTACCATTTAGCTGAAACACCTGATATACTTAAAAAGTAATTTGCATATATCCCATATTGCCTCTGATACAAGAGGTTTAAAGTATCACGCAGTGGAAAGTCTAGCTTTGCTAGATTTTTATGTGTTTTTTAACCAATTGGTTTTCCTGTGTGACCTTTTTACTCATTGTTTTAGTTTGTTAGTTGGGATATTTTGTAGACACCCTAATGGTTATGGATATCAGTTGGGTATGACAACCCTGTGTTTCCAAAAGTCAAACATTTCTCTTATGGTGTACTGATGATAAGAAGGCAGAAACATGCATGTCTACAGCTAGAGGGTTTGGCTTTATTTGCCTGAAATTGTTCATAAATAGACTTAAAAGTAAAAGAAAAAGTTATGGACATTCAGAACTGCCATTTACCTGAAACACCTGATATCCTTAAATGGTAATTTGCATACATCCCATACTGTCTCTGATACAAGAGGTTTAAAGTAACACACAATGGAAAGTCTAGCTTTGCTAGATTTTTCTTTTTGTGTTTTTTTAATCAATTGGTTTTCCTGTGTGGCAATCTTTTTCTGCAGTTTAGATCCCATAGACATGATTATTTTTATTTTAAACTGCAAAAGGAGTCAGATGGGTTGAAGACAAAGGTCACTTTAGGGTTCCCTGAAAGAATATGTTAATGTTGTCTTAGAAATCTATTCTTGGCTCTGAAGTTTAATATATGCTTCATATCTTTCTACATGTATCCTTTCTGATGCTCTATATAACAAGCATAACAAATGTACATATTTAATGAGTAGGGTAAATGCTCATGCATTAAATTATGTTATTTTCAACATAATGAAGCACAGATAATGGGAAGCAAGCATATATGAAATGTAAGTAGTCACTGAATTGACAAAAAGTATCCATCTCAGAATTTTGTTGCATGGTGACTACTGTCTGTTATACACTCATTCTCCAGCTTCCTCTGTTATACAACACTGTAGCAGCTCATTAGCAATACAGTAAAATATTTTCAGTGTCATAGTTATTCATTTATTTACTATTTCATAATGAGGTAGGTGGATTGGTATGTTGACCCTTTTCAGTATAAACAACAGGAAAACCATATGTCAGTTCTGTCTTGAAGAGATCTGGCAAATAACATGGTCAAACATGAGAAGATAATCACCGTGTGATTTGAGAATTAATTCAGTTTCAACCGTTTTCTTCTTCCTTTCATAATGAATTTACTTCTTCAACTAGACACCCCACTTTATTGTGTACATACTGATGCATTACCAAATATCTCTTATATGTAAAATCTTGTTACATGTAATACAATAATAGCACCCCGTCTTTAGTTTCTTCAAGTCTTTTGGGTTGCTAATGCCATGATGGGAATGGACTTCTACTACTACTATTGGAATTATCTGGGTATCCTTCTTCCACATTGCCCTCATTTCTGCCTGCAAATCCTGGTATTTTATGAACTGGTGTCTCTGTTTATAAGACACTGTAATCACTGGGTATAGCAATTTCAAAGACCAATATTACTTTTTACTTCTTTTCATGGACTACTATATCTGGTTTTCTCGCATCTATTTTTTGGACTGTTGGTAACGGGTGATCCCATATGATATAAAGTTCATCATTCTATACAATGCTTTGTGGCTCATGTTTCCAAAGGTTCTCAGCTACTTCACTATTGTAATGTTTGCACAATAATCCCTAGTGCAACAGTCTTGCCACATTATTATGCTTTTCATTATACAGGCCATCTGCCATCAGTGTATCACACCCAACAAGTTGTGCGACTGTTACACATAACCTGCATTTGTCTGTTTCTCCCATATGTTCAGTGGACTTTGTAAACAAATGTGTACATGGTCCACTGTCATAGGTTGGTACTAGGCTATCAGCCCTAGGGCCTATAGAAGCCTAGCCATAACAATTGGGTGACTGATGTGATCCCCGGGGTGAATTCCCTCTCTCCCATCCAATTGTCAAGGTTCCTTTCAAAGAGGGCCAAGGAGGCGCTCTGCTTGACATGTATGGGCAGTCTATTCCAGAGTATGGGGAGTCTCTGGGTCAGGAACCTATCCCTCCAGCATGTTTTGTTCATTGTGATGACAAGGTTTAGATCCCTGGAGCATGTGGCTCTGAGAGACTGGGATTTCTTTAAGTGGAGCATGTCCAACAGCTCATGGTTTGACATGGCCTTGTATGTTAAGCAAAGATCACCTCTGAGTAGACGATATGCCACAGAGTATAGCTGGAGTTTTTTAGACGGTCAGCATAGGGCATCTGCGTTAGGCCTGTGATTCTTTTAGTGAGGTATTTCTGCAGCCTTTCCAGCTGTTGCAGATGGCTTGTGAGGTACATACCAAATGGGGCGTTGTAATCTATAATGGGTCTAATGAGGGATGAGTACAGTGGGACAATGACCACCTTTTTTTCTGGATGAAAAGCCCTTAGTGATGAGGTGTGCCACATAGAAGGATTTGGTTTAAATTCACCTCTCCTTAGCCATTCCTGAGTTAGATCCAGATTGACACAAGGTTGTTCCAGGAGTCTTCTGTACTTGCAACTATATTTATGCTTTTTTCCACATTTCTTGCCTTCTCATCTGATGCTTTCCTTATATTCTTTCTTTTGTTTTTTTGGCACATTAATTTGCTGCCTAATTTTTGTCTACTTATGGTTTGATTTCCATTACCACTTGACACAGCTATGCTTCTGCACTAAGCAGGGAAGTCATCTTAGACTTGTTCTCCTCATGTTTTAAAACTTTCACTATATTTGTATCTTGTGAGATCTGCAGATGTGTGTGCAGTCCTACAACTGCAGATCTATACATGTAATCAATTTCGAGGATTCCCATACATCCTTCAGAATGAGGAATATATAATCTTGGTATACAATGATTTTTTATATATCATTTGATAAGCGTGAAGCATTTTTCTTGTTTTTCATGTCCAATTGATCCAATACCTTTTGGGGACAGTCAATCACCACAAAAATATAAGCTAAAACAGGAAGAGCAAATTGGTTTATAGCTTGGACTTTGTTCCTAGTTGTCAGGCCTGTTTTCAGTATTAATTTTAGTCTTCTAAAATGTTCTTTACTGAGTTGTGATCACATTTGTTCATGTTTTATTGTTGATCCTTCATCAATTCCCAACTATTTATACACTCACTCCAGCTCAAGTTCTTTTATATCACAATCTTATCTCACACTGATGTGTTCTTGGTGGTACAGCTTTCCTGATTTAAATGCTACTTTTGCACATTTATCAAGACCAAATGACACTATTTTATCATCTGAAAGTTTTGATGACGTCCAGATGTACTTTCAGCACCTTGTCTGATGAACTATAGAGTTTTAAATAATCCACACAAAGAAGATAGGAAGTACTTATACTCTGTTGTTTTCTGGGAGCCAAATTGTAGCCATGATCTAATCTGCTAAGTAGCAGTAGCTTAATGGGTTAAATGCAAGACAAAAAAGCAGTGGTGACCTGTTTCAGCATAAACAACAGGAAGTCTATATATCCATTTTGTCTTGAAGAGATCCGGTAAACAACATGGTCAACCATGAAAACATAATCACCAAAATTTGAGAATTAATTCACTTTCAAACATCACCTTCCTCTTCTTTTCAAAATGACTTCACTTCACCTTCTAGACAACTCACTTTACTATGTAAACTCTGATGCATCACCAAATGTTTCTTACGTGTAAAGCCCTTGTTACATGCAATACAATGATAGGGCTCCTGTCCAGTGTGCAAACTCTGATGTGCTAACAAACATCTCTTATCTGTAAAACCTTTATCACATGTGGGGCACTTAAAGGGTTTTTCGCCAGTGTGAATACGCTGATGACTTACCATTGTGCTTTTCTGTCTAAAACTCTTGTCACATATGCTGCATTTATAGGGCTTCTGCCCAGTGTGAATATACTGATGAATTGCCAAGTTACCCTTCTGTGTAAAACTCTTATCGCATGTGGCACATTTGTAGAGGTTTTTCCCAGTGTGAATAACTTCATGCACTGCCAAGCTCTTCTTACATGTAAAACCCTTCTCACATGTGGCACACTGATATGGTTTCTGTCCCGTGTGGATACTCTGGTGTGATGCTAGATATCGCTTATCCATAAAACCTTTGTCACATAAGGTACATTTATACTGTGGCTGCCCACTGTGGACATTCTGATGACTTACCAGAGTACTTCGGTATCTAAAACTCTTGTCACACATGGAGCACTTAAAGGGTTTCTGACCAGTATGGATACTTTGATGACTTACCATAATGTTTTTGTATCGAAAACTTTTGTCACACATACTGCATTTATAGGGTTCCTGCCCAGTGTGGATAATCTGATGCACTGTGAGGCTTTTCTTTTCGGTAAAACGCTTGTCACACATAGTACACTGATAAGGTTTCTGCCCACTGTGGATGCTTTGATGAGCTGCCAAACCTCGCTTATCTGTAAACCCCTTGTCACATATGGCACATTTAAAAGGTTTCTGTCCAGTGTGGATATGTTGATGA
Source organism: Protopterus annectens (assembly GCF_019279795.1). Taxonomy (NCBI): domain Eukaryota; kingdom Metazoa; phylum Chordata; order Ceratodontiformes; family Protopteridae; genus Protopterus; species Protopterus annectens. Next base: position 1,203,504,781 of record NC_056727.1, read on the forward strand.
TTTAACATTGTGGTTTTATGTCTAAAATTCTTATCACACATGTTGCATTGATAAGGTTTCTGCCCAGTGTGGATATACTGATGAATTACCAAGTGGCCCTTCTGTGAAAAACTCTGGTCACACATGGCACATTTATAGGGTTTTTGCCCAGTGTGCGTATACTGATGATTTATCACTGCAGTTTTGCACCTAAAACTCTTGTCACACATGGTGCATTTGTAGGGTTTTTGCCCAGTGTGGATAACTTGGTGAACTGTTAGACTCTTCTTTTGTCTAAAACTCTTCTTGCATATATCACATTGATAGGGTTTATGTCCAGTGTGGATACTTTGATGCACTGTTAGACTTGTCTTATGTGTGAAACCCTTGCCACATGTTGCACACTGATAAGGTTTCAGTCCGGTGTGGATACTTTGATGTGCCACCAGATTTCTCTTTTCTGTAAAACCTTTATCACATGAGATGCATTTATATGGTTTCTGTCCCGTGTGTACACTCTGGTGTGCTATCCAACGCCTCTTATCTGTAAAACCCTTGTCACATGAGGCACACTGATAGGGTTTCTGCCCTGTGTAGATACTTTGATGGCGTACCATGCCACTTTTGTATCTAAAACTCATGCCACATATATTGCATTTACAGGAATCCTGTCCAGTGTAGACACGTGAATTGTTTAACATGCTTCTCTTCTGTGCAAAACTCTTGCCATGTGTTTCACATTTATATGGTGTCTGTTTAGTGTGTACTGACTGATGTTTTATCATGTTATCTTGTGTACAACTCATATTAAATGTGGTACATTCAGAATATTTCTGTCCTGTGTGGCTACTATTGTTCATGTCTAAATGCTTCTTAAGTAGAAACCCATTGCTACATGGGACATATTGATTCAGCTTTTGTTTGGCGTGGACTAACTGATCACTTTTCATATTAGACTTCTTTGTAAGACCTTTGTCACCTATGATACAGTTAAATGTCTTCTGTCCGGAATGAATAAACTGATGTACTGGTAAACTTCTTTTGAATGCAATTCCCTTCCCACAAGTAGTATGTTTGTGTGTTTTTATTGTACTGTACGTTTGCTCATGGGTTTTTAAGGTATATTTTTTTTCAGGTCCACTATGTATTACTTGCTCAGTTATGCTACACTTACAAAACACAGAACTATTGCTGTGATTAAGCCATCTGCATGGATTTTCTCCACTTTGCATTTCCAGATGCATTTCTGGTTCATCCACCTTGTTAAACCCCTCACTGCTTTCACCACAGTTGCAGTGTCTACTTCCAGTTTGCATGTAGTTACAACTTGTGATCAGCACTGCATCTGACAAAATGCTGTCATATTCAGTATTCAGGTACTCCACAAGAGATGACTGCTGACTCTGAATATCAATGGAATCTGCATTCCTGTTGACTAAAAAGAAACATATAATATGTCAGCATATAATGAGTTACAGCATTGGTTGTTTTCACCTAAATATTTATAAAAAAAGCATAAGTTGCTGTACTTCATGTAAACTTTTTTTTTAATTTCTAACAGTTGTAAAACAATGATCAGTTTCAGTAAAATTTCAGTAACAAATATGCCACCAACAGAAATCTGCTCTGCCATCTTAACTCATTACATCTGAGTAACACCTACAGGTACATCTGCAGTTAATGCCTACTGACGCCTCTAGACATCAAATATTGCTTGCTCATGTTTGCATCAATAATTCCAAAACATTGCTATGTACAAGATTTTAAAATATTTCATCTCATAGCTTACACAATAGCAAACTCAACTGCATTAATATTTGACCTCTGTCTAGTTCAGGTAAAAATATATTATCTGTTGTTTTTATGATATTTATATAGATATAATTTTCAGATTATTCTAAATATCTCAACAACCAAGTAACACAGACAGAACTCCTTAGCCTCATATGAAAGCTCTCAGCTAGTTGAATAAAATCTGCTAACATTATGTGGTAATGAGTGGCTGCTGAGATATGCTGTTATTTACAAAATATTACAAATGTAATTATATCCATCATATAAACAGGAACATCAGGGAGGAATCCCAGAAAATCTGAAAAGTGTCCCATATTATCCCTAACAACTGTTAGTATCTCTCATCACAAAACATAATAGCAGAGCAGATGACTCCCACTGATTTGCTCAGCATCTTCTCCTACTGAACTCTCTTCACTGACTCAAAAACATCTTCAACACAGTAGAAACATGGTTTCACTTACCTCAAATAATGCCACTCCATATCACCTGAATTGACAAACAAAACTGTTAGAATAACCCATTGACAAACCTCTCTTTTGACCACCAACATAACAACACTATTAAAAACAGTGACAGAAAAAATAGATCCTTATACAGAATTAACCCCTTCAACTGACTTCTACTAGAGCTAAGATTGCCCACTCTCACCTTATTTCCTATACTCTCTCAATCCTATTAATTAATCTTAATAATCTTCCGGTCTTCTAAGAAAGAAACTCTTGACCAGTATAACTAAAGTCAAACAACTCAGCTGGTGATTCTTGAAATAACCTAAAATCACATCTTCCTCTTTTCAAACAAGAAATCAAAATTACTCCAAAGTCATTGGCTCTGTTCATGTACTGAACCTGACTAATCTTCTCTCTATATGCTACTCTAATCTTACATCCAGGAATTTTTTTTTTTTAATTTATTTTTTTTATTTTTAGGTACTTTTTTTTTTATTTCATTTTTGCTTTTCTTTCTATTCCTTACAGTTTATTATAATTTTTTATTTGTAGGTCATGTGTATATCTATTTTACATTTTTCTGTATTTTGTATTTTTTCCTCTACTGAAAATGGAAATATATCCAGCTAGACTAGTTACTGCGTTTACTGTGACTTATAAAATTGAGTTTAAAACCTAGAACTTAAAGAATATCACCATTATAAAAATAGACTGTGCTGAAGAGTTTGCTATTTATACTTCTTTCATAACCCCTATAGTTCCAGAGATATGAACATGTGTTTGAAATGTGAAGACATAATTTGATTCTGTCAAAAGGCTTAGGCTCTGCCCATTGGAAGTTACAGTGCAAACTTCCTGAGCTCCATTGGAGTGAATGAGTTAATAAGCTTCACCACACCAAACACATTCACAACACTAACTTCACTGATTTACATTCTATTTATGCATTCGCTGCAAAATGCAGAGATTCCTAATATCCACATTCAGTTTCAGGTAATGCTATCAATGGAGGTCCTACCCTTTTAAAACACCATCTCTTTTATGCATATATAGTTAACAAGACAAAGACCACAAGTGGGCTAAAACATTGGAGCTTGGCAATGTTAAAGGTCTGTCACTTAAACAGCATGCTCAAAACAAAAGAAAATTTATTAAGCAAGTCAGCACATGTATTAAAATAACAGTTACTATGGAACCCAGACATTGATTTCAATTGTTTCACATATTTATAAGACCAGCCTTGGAATATGGCTTGAGCTTTTGCTGTCACAATAAAGCTCAAGTAAAGCTTCTAGAATTAATACCATCAATTACATATATTTCATACACAGAAAGACTAAAATTACTATGACTGTACAGTATTAACAAGAGGCTATTACCAAGCAAATTACACTTGGCACATACTGGCTGGGATTTAGAAAGGCTTACTGAGAGGGGAAAGCCTTAATTCATCCATTTTGCCCTTCGCAGTAATCCTTTCAGATTCTCAGATCATTCTACTGCCAAGGCTTTCCACAAGCAATGACCTCAGCATGGAGGGTAGTCTTGTAGGCAAAGCTACGTGATAATGAGGCAGTCTTGAGGAGCATCTAATGCTAATTAGCCATGTGCTCTCTCTTATAATGCCATCAGCTCCTACTTTACTCTGCTTACAAGAATGTTTTGGCTCTTAAAAAGCTAAAAATTCTTATTCCTTGTGTCCTAAAGGAATGCATAACTTAGCAAGAGCAGCTAAAACAGTTGCAATGGCTAATCATATTACAGAAATTAAAAATGCTAAAAATAAAAGAAAAGAAAAAAGAAATCGGGGAGATATAACTGAAATTTTGTTACGATAAGTTAAACAAGAATATGGAAAACAGTAGCACATGTGACTTGTGTTTCATAGATTTTGTTAGAGACTTGAAAGTCCTAAAGATCACTCCCAGTCTTATAAATAATGTCCTAAAGATCACTCCCAGTCTTACAGGGTTCATATTAGAAGCTCGAAGGTCCTGTTCAGCGAATACGAAAAGAGCGACACGTATTGTGCGAACAACGAAAACAGCGAACGTTCAAAACTGGGAAATTCAAAATGTCGATTCATCATAGTTGGTCTGTCTGTGGTATAGCTCCGTAAGGTAAGTGTGCAATAGTTACAGACATTAGGGTTAGGGTGCAGGTTAAGGTAAGTGCATAGATAGGTAATGTATGTAAGGTTTAATGTAGGGTTAGAAGTAAGGCTTTATTAAGTGTATGTGTGTGGATTATTTATTTTGTTTCTGTATATCTCTGTAGGGTAAGTGTGCGATAGTTATGGACCTTAGGGTTAGGGTGCGGGTTAAGGTAAGTACATAGATATAGTGTATGTATGTGGTTTATTTATTTTGTTTGGGTAGGTAGTATGTCACAGGCGTTGGGGTTGGCCGAGTATGACGATTCATGGTTTTAAATTTCGTGGTTTACAGCATTCGGTGTGTTCGCAGTTTGGTAAATATGTGTCGCTCTTTTCGTATTCGATGAACAGGACCATCGAGCTTATAATATGAACTCGTCTTACAAATAATGTTTTAGACAGACTCAAAATAATGTCAAAAATGTCTTTACCTTAATAGATATTACAAACAAAACAGAGACAATTTTCTTAAGCTTGGACACAGAAAAAACCTTTGATACTGTCAGTTGGAACTATTTATTTAAAATACTAGATATGTATGACATGCCAATGGGATTAGTTTCTCCATTTTATTTACTATAATGATACAACACGTTACACTAGAATTTTTTTATCTGAATGCTTAAGACATGAAGAAGGGTATAAAACAAGAATGCCCTCATTCTCCAACTTATCTGCATTGGCTATAGAAGTCCTACAACTGGTAATAACACAAAACTCATGTGTAAAGGGAACAAATCTTTAAGACAGATATGAACATAAACTACTTTTATTTACATAATGGTATATATCACTTAAATAAACTTTTCAGTGAAAAATCTTTAGAATAATCAAAACTGTTGAAAAAGGCCATGGTTTACATTTTAATAAAGACAAAACAAAATCTATAGCTCGGAATAATAATCAAAATACCAATATATTAATAAATCCTATTTTTGGGAATAATAAATGAAATACAATTTATTGAAAAAGTTTAGTGAAAACAAAGAAACAAGAAATAGGAGTTATAATAAAAAACAGGAGCTTTACCTCATATGATAGAAACATTGAACAAATGCCCACCTTTTGAAGAAAGACTTAACTCATAAAAATGATATAACTTTCTAAAATACTTTATATAATTAAAATGGCAGTATTTTCCTTGAATAAAACACAATTAAACACTTCAATCAAACTCTCATGAAGTTTGTATTGTATCCAAAAAACAAAAAAAGGTTACCATATAACAAATTGGAATAATGTTCAGCTCTCACAGCTCTACAGATGACAAGCAGTAGTTGGGCCATACTATCATCAGTTCTTTTTTTTTTATGATGATGATGATGGCAAAAAGAGAACTGTGAAAGGGGGACCTTTTAGTAATGAAAAAAAAAATTGAAAGGTTCCACCTGCAGTTCCTTGTTCTAAGGTGTTAAGGTTCAGAAATTCTAGAGAGGCAGAAGACACACCACCTGCAGCCGGTTCACCTATCTCCACCACTGAAATGCTACATGGTTATGTCTGTTCATGAGGGAATGTCGAAGATGGTTAGAATGCATATGGGATCCTACTTGAACAACCTCAGTTATGGTGAGCTCTTACATAAAAGTGTACTATATTCTTCAAATGGGTCATTGCTGCGGTAGAACTCCTGGAACTGGAAATTACTCCTAAGGCTATATAAGAAATGGGGGAGGAAAGAATGGAGGTTTGTTTTTTTAGTTCCCCTCTAGGGAATCTGTTGCAAGACTGTAATACTGGTTCTTACCCTTTTCCAAATGGGAGATCCAGCCTTTGTGGATAGAGGACCATGTAGCCACCTTGCAAACACTTAAATCTGAGACATGGCTAAAGAAAGCAGCATATACAGATGCTGCTCTGGCAGACTGAGCTTTCATATATCTTGTATGGCCCTTCTATGCATTTTTTGATAAAATAAAATGCAATTCGCTAGCTGTTTGTAGAGGGTTTGCTTTGAAAATGCTTTACCCTCATTCTTTGTAGTGAAAGCCACAAACAGTTGCTCAGATTGCTGATACCCTTTGTCAAGTTCAAGCAGTACTTGAACTGTCTGCCAGTGTTGATTAGATGGAGAATGTTCTATCCTCCCCTTGTTTTGCAATTGCAGGATTATTACTAGTGGCAGTTAAATAGTTTATATAAGAGAAAACATAGATAACACTAGCGATGGTTACAGTCACCAATATGACAGGCTTCAAGGTAAGGAATTTTGGCAGGTCAAATTCTGCCAGATGAAAAGGGTCTGGGTTTAGGATCAGTTTCTGTAGTAAAATGTTCAATTCCCAAGGGGGTAGAACTGCCCTCTTTCCAAGGAAAAGGTGCATAACCCACACTGAAACTACTTGGCATGTGAAAATGGCAGCAAGATTTACTTTATTGAAATAATATGAAAGGTTTCCTGAAGAAAAATGTCTGACAAGTAGGACAGAACTACTTGAGGTACCTCAAATTCACAAAGATCCTTTCATCTTTTTCAGAATTTCACCAGGTAAGCTTTCCTTGTATTAGATTTGCTGGACTCTTAAAACAGAAACTTGACAAGAATAATGGTCAGATCATCTAGTTTGCCAGTCTGAGCCTCTTTAGGATAAGGTATACACAAGTTACAGACTTCTGGGTAATCAGGACTAGTTGCTGGGGAGGAAAGCACGGCAGTTCCTTTTCCATTCATAGCATCATTGAAAAACCAGTGCTGCCTCAGACAGAATAGAGTTATCAGAATCATTTTGTATTCACTTAGAGTCACCTGTGATGTGAGAAGTAAGCATACAGAAAAAGGTTTCCCCAGGGAAGGTAAGGGCATACACTCTCAAGGTATTGCCAAATGGAAGCTTGAAGCAGTACCCGTGAAGTCTGCAGTTTGCCAAAGAGGGGAAATGGTCGATGTCCAGTACCTGCAACTTAAGCATCAGAGACTAAAATACCTCCTTTTCAACTGACAATTATGGTTCCCTGAGAAAGCCTTGTTCAGGTTGTACATTACCTAGCTGAGTTCTGACAGGGTGTACATCACCCTGAGTGACATGCCTGCTTGTGTTGCCAAGGCCCAGACATCCACTGTCTGTGTGGCCAGGAAGTACAAATGCTTTTGGACCTATTTTTTCTTTTTAAATGTACCACTTCCCCATGTTTGTTTTGCCCTTGGTAAAGCAAACATCTTCTTGGTTTCCATAAGGTACTGAAAGCCCTGATAACTAGAACAGCCATAAACATGTCTTTTAAGTTGGTGTTGAGCTTTATATGTGATAAGGTCTTCTTGCACTGGACCCTTGGGGATCCCCCATGCAATGCCAAAGGCATCAGTCTTTAAAACTTGATTATGCTCAGGCAGTTAGAAGGATAAGCCCTTGTTTGTCCAGACCTGTTTCACCCACTAAGCAAACTTTCTCTGGATACACTGTAATACAAGTAAGGCTCTATACTGCAGCTAAATAAGAAACCTTCACTGAATCTCCCAACACCCCATGACCTTTCCCATATGAAGTCTTACCAAACATAGCATAAGAATAACTGAGGTCATGAAGCCTAGGGCATAGAGGAATTCTCTCACTGCCACAAAGACTCTTTGGGGTCTGCAGAAGAAGGAAACTCTCTAGGGAGGTAACATTCTCTGATAATAGAAATACTATACATTCTACCACATTTAGAGCAGCTCCAACGAAGACTTTGGTTGTATAGGAGAGGTGAGACTCAATTCAGTCAGACTGAAGGAAAATATTAGGTTTCAGAAAAAACTGACAGTCATTTTTCAACTCTCCTGGATCTCATGCCCCTTTAGGAATGTAAGGAAGAAATCATTCTGACTAGGACAAGTGTGTAACCTTTGATCTACAAGTAAGTTACCAATGATACCAGGAAATACAACTTATACGACCAAAGTAATACCAACTTGCACAGAAAACCGCTGGAAGTTGTAACTCTTTAAGAACGCTGAATTTATTTAAAACGCTAAATAAACACGTTTTTCGTCTGGCACAAATGGCTAGACTTCTTCAGAACAAAAACTAAGCATTCAAAAACAGCAAAAAAATGATGGCAGCACCAGGAAATAATGTTCAAGATTTAATCCAAAAGTTCAAGACAATATTCCAGTAAAATACAAGCCAAAAGTAAGCGCTTTCGTCTCCTGCACTGGAGACTTCTTCAGACTAATGGCTTACACATACACATACCCATAACCGTAGATGTGTCTACTAAGATAGACATTCCCTCTGTATGTTGAGATTTATTGACGATGTTCTGATAATATGGGAGGACACTGTTGACGAATTAAATGAATTTTTGAAATATATTAACAATGTCTATTCCTATATTAAGTTTACGCATAATTTTAGTACAGAAAGAATTAATTTTTTAGATCTTATGATTTACAAAACAGATGGTAAATTAGTTTCTAAAATTCATAAAAAAGAATTTCAAAACAATATGTATTTACATTATTCAAGTTTACATCCAAAAAAGATCAAGTGGAACATTGTCAAAGGTCAAATAAATAGAATAAGCAATTTGACGAAAGATGATGATATCTTTCATGTTGAGGCTGATAACTTTTGCAAAAGAATGTTAACTAGAGGCTATCCCCAAGAGATGGTAGATAAGGTGATGGCAGAAGAAATTTTGAAAAGGAATAATGTAATTGTAGACAAACCAAAGGAGAAAATTTCAGTAGACTTCACCACAGCTTTAGCATTACAAAATAGTACAGATTCTAACACTATTTAAAGTATAGTTAGAAGGAATTGGGGAATACTAAAAGGAAATAGTGAAATTATACAGAAATTAGGAGATGAACCCAAATTTGTACAAAGAAGAGCGAAAAACTTTAAAGACTTTTTTCAAAAGAAGTTAAATAAAAATAAGGCTGTGGAAGAAAAGAAAAGGAATGGTAAAGTGTTTCAATTGTAATTATTGTCAATATTTATATACAGATAGTCATGAAATTACACTTGGTAAAACTTTAGTAGAAGTCCCAGGTAGATTCCCATGTAGATCTAAAAATGTTGTTTATATATTAATATGTGTAGAATGTAGCTCCTTTTATGTAGGTAAAACCAAAAGAGAATTATATAGGAGAATTTATGAACACCACTATGCCATTTGTAAGGGTGAAGTAAAAAACGCTATGGGTAAGCATTATGTGGAAATCAAATTTTAAGTGTTTGTTAATAGATTCAGTGCATCCTAATGTCAAAAGTATTAATGTAGAAGAAGAATTAGGGTGGATGGAATACTGCTGGCAGGTTAGATTAAATGCATGTTTTCCCCCAGGACTTAATAATAGAGAAGAATTTATTATGTATCTAAAAAGGAAGGGACTGAAGCATTAGGGATTTTAGTTAGCGGTATCTGTCAGCATTAGGCTGGCTGTTGTTTTAAGAACTGTTATTTGTGCTTTTAATGACCATGTGCCAATTATGTTTAATTGACTGCTATTTTAGTATTTAAATAGGTTATGTGTATGTGTAAGCCATTAGTCTGAAGAAGTCTCCAGTACAGGAGACGAAAGCGCTTACTTTTGGCTTGTATTTTACTGGAATATTGTCTTGAACTTTTGGATTAAATCTTGAACGTTATTTCCTGGTGCTGCCATCGTTTTTTTGCTGTTTTGGATTCTGATTTGTTTAATAGCATGCTGCTGTATTTCAAGTTCAAAAACTAAGCATTGTCGGTTAAAATTCAAACCCTGCTATATATAAATTCCCCACTAAATGTTTTAATGCCACTGCTTCTTCTTAAAGGTATACACTGTTAAAATCAATGGAATATTAAACATAGAAAAAATGCTTTTGTTCCCAAAATGTGCACACATAAATCTATAGACTGCAACAACCCCCTTCATTTCATAAAATGAAATTATCATACCAACGAATTTATTTATTATACTACCCCATTATTATAATAATGAGGTTGCAGTATATACAAAACTTGACATCATGTTCTAAATAAAATCCCAAATATATATATTTTTTCTATATTACGACTCATACAAACCAAACCATTTAAGCTATGCTCCATACCATGTATAAACCCATCCATTCATACTACATGACTACGCTAAGTACCGTATATCTATGTGCTAAATTAGCTCAAAAATGGCATAAAAAATTAAAACTGAAAACATAAAATAATATACACATAATCCACCTAAGCCAAAAAGACATATATACTTTGATACCTTTCATTGCAGCTATCAAATATCTTTTACTTATTGTTTATTTAATAACGAGAAACATGACGTTAAATCATCTATCCAAACCTTTGAGCTTTAAAAGACACATCAGTGAACACTTATCATTTAAACCTGGATTTGTGTACGCATTGAGCTTGATTTGCCACAATAACTCCATTTTCTCAATTAACAGACCAAAAGAACCCCCCCCCCCTCACATCTTGTTTCACTTGGTCTATTACTTTGAAATGGAAACTGTGGTTAGGAAAAGCCAAGATGTGTCTGGCAAGGGCATTTTCTTCTTTTTGTAAATTAATACTTCTCTGATGCTCATAAACCCTGTCTCTTAATCTACACTCTGTCTTCCTTATGTAAAATGATGGGCAACATTGGCAGATGGCTAAATATACAACTCCTTTCGAGTTGCAATTAAATTTGCCTTTAGCATGCAGCCTTAGCCCATTGATCTCTATGTTAACTCCTAGTGCCATTAAGTGACAATATGAACAATTGCCGCATTGTGTCATCCCTCTATTAGCTACTGAAGGATTGATCTGTTGTTTATTCTGTAGCAGTTCTTTAAAACTTAATCCCCTTCTCCACACTATTTTTGGAGATGTTCCTAATTTAGATGTTAATGTATTGTCATCATTTAATATGGCCCAATTTTTCATTATGATTTTTCTTATACTAACATAATATAAGGAGAATCTCAAAATACAAGCCAGATTAAAATCGGCTTTGTTTGGTTGTTGTATCATCCCTTGAGAAACTGGACTTATCTGCCAATCAAGTTGATTATTCAGACAGGTACTTTTCTGTTTCAATATGGGTTTATAAAAAACATAAATTCTTTTAAATGTGACTTCTTCTATTAGTTCTTCTATCAAAGTGATAGGATATGCCCTACTCATGAACATTTGTTTTAAATTAAAACATTCCTCTACAAAATGGTACCAGGAAATATATCAATACTCTGGGTATAGCACAGAGATGTCGCACAGCATCCCCATAACCACAATACTTATTGTTATACACTGATGATCTCCCTGCTAAGTCATGCGGCAGCCCAGGAATAATGTTCATGTCACAGATTCATCACGGAACTTGTTACAACAAAATCAGTGCAGGAACTGAAAGGTTTCCAAGTGGATCAGAACAGAATATCCCACCTCCTCCTTTTTTGCATAAGTGAACTGGCAGAAGGACCAAAAGGAAAAAAATGTCTCTCTGAAAGTGACACAGAGTTGTGCAGCAGAGCTGATATACACCGCACAGTGGAAAAAAAAAGACAGGACTTGATTATGTTACAGAAATGGCTGTGTGTGGCAGCTTAGATTTCATCCATTTAAGCTTAGGATACTGCAGCCTGACATAAATAAAAGAAAAACAAATAAAAGAAAAAAAGAAGTTATGTACTCACCATAACATTCCATCTGAGTAGTTATACTTCATTTTTCTGCAACCTGTGGGTATACGGATCTGAGCCGGCAACTTTTTTTCTAGCATCTGCTCCAAGCTCCGAGCTCCTCCCCTTACCCATAATGCCCTACCATCTCCTATCTTCCCTCAGATCGAGTTTGCTGCAACTAAAAATATATATGCAACTCAACCCAATAAACCAACCCTGAAAACAGGATAAGGTCCGGGGGATGGAGGGAGGGAATGTTGCAGAAAAATGAAGTATAACTACTCAGATGAAACATTATGGTGAGTACATAACTTCTTTATCTGAAGTAGTTAACTTCATTTTATCTGCAACTTGTGGGACAGAGTCCCCAGCTACTCCGATCCTTATGGAAGGATATTCCTGAGCACTGCAGAGCCAAAGGATGCTCTACCCCTAGAAATCAGATCCAATTTGTAATGGGAAATGAAGGTATGTGAATTAGCCCATGTCGCTGCTGCACAAATATCTTCCAAAGGCACCCTAAACCAAAAAGCAGCAGAAGTCGCCATGGACCTGGTAGAGTGAGCCTTAATACCAGGAGGAGATAAACCTTTTGCTTTGTAGGCATGTAAAATGCAAAGAGTGATCCATCTGGCTAAAGAAACTTTAGAAATAGCTTTTCCTATAAAAGCTTTGGAAAAGGAAACAAACAATTGGTCAGTCTTGCAGAAAGACTTCATTCTATGAAGATAAAAACAAAGTTGTCTATGAACATCTAACAAATGGAGTTTGTATTCACCTTTATTTTGGAAGTTGGGAAAGAAAACGAGCAGATTAATGGACTGGTTTATGTTTGCTTCAGATGACACTTTAGGTAAAAAGGAAGGGTTAGTACGGAGGGAGACTCATATCCTTATGGAAGACCAAATACGGAGGCATGTCAGACAGAGCTAGAAGCTCAGAAACTCTCCTAGCCGATGTGATGGCAACTAGGAAAGTTGTCTTCCAGGACAAAAACTTCAAGTCCACCGAAGCTGAAGGTTCGAAAGGAGGAGCCACCAATGCCTGTAAAACAAAAGTAAGGTCCCAAGGTGGTAAAGAATCCTTGACAGAAGGCTGTAACAGAAAAGTACCTTTATGAAAAGCCTTACACAGCCTAGGGGAGGCTAAGGCCATGTTGTCTTCACCAACGTGAAAACTGGAAATGACTGCCAATTGTACTTTCACTGTGGAGGAATTAGCTCCTTGCTGAAAGATACCAGACAGGAAGTCCAACATCGCTGGAACACGGGCTGTAAAGGGATCTATTTTCTCTGTGAGGACCAAATGGAAAAGCGCTTCCATTTACTGCAGTAAAGTTTCCTAGTGGAGTCTTTAAGAGAGGCCACCAGAATGGATTTTACCGGGGATGAAAGACCGGGAGTCCTGGCAATTAACGGAACTGCAGCAACCAAGCTGTTAGCTTGAGGCTGCCCAGATCAGGCGGATGTGTCCCCAACGGATGGGAAATTAGATCCGGGCAGGGATCCAGAACCCATGGGGGAGCTAAGAGATGAGACCAAAGGAATGGGAACCAAACCTGATGAGGCCAGAACGGGACAATGAGGATCACTTTGCACCGTAGTCGGCAAGCTTTCTGAAGAAACTTCGGAATGAGTGGTAAAGGTGGATAAGCATACAGAAGCCCAGGGGGCCAAGCATGGACTAGAGAGTCTCTGGGGACTTCCCCTGGTGAGGGAATCACAGTGAAGAACTCATTGCACTTCGCTTTGGAAGGAGATGCGAAGAGATTGCAGCAAGGCTGACACCATGTAAGGAAGATTTCCTCCGCTACTGACTGTTTCAGAGACCACTCATAAGGCATCAGAATGTCCTGACTCAATCTGTCCATTAAAATGTTGGAGCACCCCGGGATGTGCGTTGCTATCAGAAACCGACCTGTGGAAATCACTCATTCCCACACTCTCATGGCCTTGCGACATAGAGGGTATGATCTGGTTCTCCCCTGCTTGTTGATATACCAGACAACCAACATGTTGTCTGACTGAATTGCAATCAATCCAAGAGCGAGGACTGTGTGAAAGGTTTCCAACGCTAAAAGCACTGCCCTCATCATTTATGTGCAAATTGGTCTCTGCCTGGGACCATATGCCTTGGACTGTCCTTCCCGAATAGTGCCCCCCCCACCCGAGTTGGGAGGCGTCCGTGGTCACTGTGGTTTGGACTGGAGGTGACGCAAAGGGGTGTCCTTTTGATATCACCAGTGAACTTAACCACCAAAGAAGAGATGTCCAGCAGATGTGACTGATCTTGATCGGAAATTCCATGGGAAGGTCTAGCCAAGACCATTGAACAGTCAGAGTCCATTGAAGAACCCATATGTGAAGGTGTGCATAAGGGAGAATAGATATGGTGGCAGCCATGGAGCCCAAAGCCCGGACAACCTCGTTCACCTTTCAAGACTTGGAGTTCCCTATCTGAGCTATGTGGCACCTGAGATGTAGAATCCTGTCTGGAGTTAAGAAAACCTTCATCTGCAAAGTGTCTAACCATGCCCCAATGAAGTCTAGAACTTGTACTGGTTGCAAATGGGATTTGTGAACATTGACTGTAATTCCCAGTAGATCTGCTAACTGAATGAAATAATCTTGGGCCAGACACAAGTGATGCTTGTTGGGCGCAGCGAAGAGCCAGTCGTCCAGGTATGGAAACACCTGAATACCCTAAAGCCTCAGGTGAGCCACTACAACTGCCATTACCTTGGTGAACACCCTGGGGGCTGTGGTGAGACCAAAGGGTAGGGCTCTGAACTGAAAATGACTGGCTCCCAGCCAGAAGTGCAGAAACCTCCTGGAGCTTCTGTGTATTTTGATGTGGTAGTAAGCATCCTGAAGGTCTAACGAGCACATCCAGTCTCACTCTCGGAGATAAGCTAGAATGGACGGTAGGGTGACCATCCGGAATTTCTGTTTGACTACCGACAGGTTTAATGTTGACAGGTCTAGAATGGGCCTGAGGTCCCCCGTCTTTTTTGGCACCAAAAAGAACCTTGAGTAGATGCTTAATCCGGACTGATCGGGGGGGGACCTGTTCGATGACTCGTTTGAGAAGCAGCTTTGAAATCTCTAAAGCTGCAGCCTCCCTGTGAGCAGGTGGAACATCCAGGAGGTGTTTTGTAATATTTGGAGGGGCAATGAAAGGAATAGAGTAACCACTGGATATTATCTGAAGAACCCAGCGAACTATCATAATGGACTCCCATGCCGCTGGGTGTAAGGACAATCGTTTCCCAACTGCCTCTAGAGTAGGACAGTCAGGCAATCCTTCAGGGCTGCTGACTAGGTCTATCAGAAAAGGGTTCCGTAGACCCAAAATTCCTGGGGCCCCCTCTACCTCTGGGTCGGTGTCAATCCTGTCCCCCTCTGCCTCTGGGGGAATAGCTGTCCTGAGAATCCAGGGAAAACTGAGATTTTTGGAACCACATCTTCTTTTGCCCTCTTTGATTCCTAGAGAAGGACCGCTGAGGGTTAGAGAAGCAGACCCTGATGGCAGACAAAGTCTTCCCGTCCTTTTCGTTCTGGACAGGTGTGTCACATCTGTCTTCCCGAAAAGGGAAGAACCGTCATAGGGAATGTTGATAAATGACGCCTTGAAAGGGTCTGCAAACTGACACAATCTGAGCCAGGCATGACGCCTCATGGCTATGCCTGTCCCAGCCGTCCTAGCTGCTCCTTCCATGGCATGGGAAACGAGCCGCATAGATGTGTTTGAGACTGATTTCAGAGTTGACATTTTCGCAGAGAACAACTGTCTGTCCTGCGGCGATAAAGACTCTGGGGGCGACTCAGCAAATTCCGAAGCAAGGTCTCACTGAAGCCGAATCACATGTGCCAAATAATTCAGCGCACGGATAGAAAAAGTCACTGAGGAGTATACTCACTTTCCAAATCTATCCACCAACCTGGACTCCTTGTCTGGAGGGTGGACTAAGGAATTCTCCTGTGCTAGTTCCTTCTTTGTGGCCACTGCGACCAACATAGCATCAACTGGGGCTCCTTTCGACCAGGGTTGTCTGTCAGAAGGGGAAGATAAAATCTTGTCAGGGTGTTTGGGGATGGGCTCTACGGTGTCAGGCTCCTTCCATGCCCTCGTGGTGATGAGGTCCACCAGGGCGTCCGCTGGTGGGGACACCCAGGAAGTAGATAGAACCATGCCAAACACCTCCAGGAACACTGACTCATCCCCAGAAGGTTTTGGGGCTGACCAACCTCCCCTCTGGTGGAGGATCTCCATAATTTCTCTGAAGGAGACGTCTTCGGGAGGTGACCTGGGGGAACCTTCTCCTTCATCTAAGTCAGTGTCAGTAGTGAGGGACTCGGGGGAGTCCAAGTGCCTCCTTTTGCACTTGCACTTATGGTGACCCTCTTCAGTGGGAATTTCAGAAGGGGATCCATGAGCTGCAGGGGATTCCTCCGGGAAACTGACCTGGGGATCCTCTGGCACGGGCTGTCCCTGAGACAGGATGAAGGGAGTCGTTGCCAAATCCAGGGGGGCCAGGGTGGAATCAGAGGGGATGGGCTGAGGTCTCAATCCCTGGGAGAGAACCCTCTCCACCACTTCGAAGGCCGAGGGAGAAGTCCTCCCCGGATCCGAAGCGGGGACCAGAGCCGAAGACGGGGTAGCCTGAGGTCCGAGGGAATGGATCGGTTCCGAAAAGGTTGGAGCCGAAGAATCCGCTCCCCCGGGTCCGAGAGTCACTCAGATCCGAATAAGTCGGATCTGAGGAACTCAAGATAACAGCCGGAGTGGAGGTTGGAGGAACCATCAGCGCTGAGCTACCAGCTGCCGAGCTACCAGCTCCAAAAAACCTCAAAGCACAGATCGGGGAAGGAGAGATGGGGCAAAAAAGAGGCATGGAGGTCCCTATTCCAGAGGGAGAGGGGCCTGGCAAGACTCCCATCTGAATTTGGGTCTGAATAAATCTCTGCATCATCCTGTCCATATCCATGTCCGATAGGCTCCGAGTTGACCTCGAAGAGGCCACCGACTCAGATCTGGCTGGTCTGCGCAGTGGGAAGGAAGGCCTCGGGTCTGAATGTTCCAACGGCTCCGGTGAGAGACGAGGAGACCGGAGCCTTGGAGAAACAGGCCTCATGGTCTTAGATGGAGGGCTGAGAAAGAGCTCCCTGTCTGGGGACCTCTTACGATGCCTGTCCTTCTTTTTCTCCCTTTCCTCTCTGCGCCTTTCCTTTTCCTTCTCTTTTTCTTTGTAAGACTCACTGACTGAAGATCTGTCCTTAGAAGACCCATCGCCAGACGAAGAGGAAGGTTGAGTCCCTGTCTGGGTGGAAGGTGGTACACTAGAAACCAAGGTCAAGGCAAATTCCAGCATGGCAGCAGGGAGAAGGCCTTTGGCAACTAGCTTGGCCCTACGATCCCTAAGGGCCCTAGGGTTAAAACCTGAACAGACAGCACAATGAGTGGACAAATGTGCCACTCCTAAGCAAATCACACACAGAGTGTGACCATCGGCTGGGGAAAGCTTATGGCCACACTCTGTACATTTTTTAAAGACAGGCTTTGGCTGGTCAGCCATAGTCCTGCACTTCAAGGTACAAGCAGTACCTCTCCAAAAACCACACACACACAGGTAGGGGAAGGGCAGGCCTAACTACTACTCTATATAAAAACTTTTTTTTTTTTTTTTTTTTTAAACCGATGACCAAACGAGATACTACACAAGGGGAGGAAGGGAAATCTTACTCAAGCACACCTAAATATCAGCAAAAATTTACTACTTACTATCCCTGATCTCAGAGCAAAGGAGACCACGATGCACACTACTGGCGTGGCAAACGAGAACTGGGGAAGATAGGAGATGGTAGAGCATTATGGGTAAGGGGAGGAGCTCAGAGCTTGAAACAGATGCTAGAAAAAAAGTTGCCGGCTCGGATCCAATATGGATCTGTATACCCACAGGTTGCAGATAAAATGAAGTTAACTATTTCAGATGTACAGTTGTGTACACTTACAATAAATGTAGATATTCGAGTGTATTCACTGTTGCAGTCATTACATTTGGGTAATCTGCTGGCAGGTTGCCCTCAGTTGGCCTGAATAACAAAGTATTGGGTCCTGCGTCAGTTGCTGTCTCCTCTTCCATGACGTCAGGTCATCAGGGGTATAAAACATGCAGCCGATGCCATTTTATTCAGTTTTTCTTGCCCCAGATGTCATGTCAGGTGCCCCCCAAATGGGGAGCAAATATATATATATATATATATATATATATATATATATATATATATATATAAACACTAAATATATATAAATGCACTTTTAGAAACATAAACTTTATCTTAATCTAAAAGCAAATACACCACAAAGTCTTTTGTGTCTAGTGAAGGAAAGAAAAGGTATAGAAAGGGGGATGGCGGGTGAGTAACCCAGACTGCAACAGTGAGCACACTCAAACATCTACATTTATGGTAGGTATACACAACTGTACTATGTTCCTTGTGTTTCACTGTTGCAGGTATTACATTTGGGTAGAATCCGAAAGCTATGGATGGGAGGATGGAACTTAACAGCATTAGGAGCGGCTATAAGGCCCTGCAGAACTGCAGTGGCAAAGCCTGCCTTGGATTTGGAGAAGAGAGGCAAATGATAATGCTTTGTGAAAGTATGAACAGAGCTCCAAGTAGCAGCTTCTAGAATGTCTTTGGTTGGAACCCCTCTGAGAAAAGTTGCTGAAGTAGACGCAGCCCTAGTGGAATGTGATCTGATCCCCTTGGTCACAGGTTTACCATGGTGCAAGTAGCAGAAACAAATGCAGTGGCTTATCCACTTAGAAATAGTCTGCTTTGATATAGCCTTCCCCTCTGACCCTGCAGCAAATGCTACCAGTAGTTGTCAGACTTTCTTAGAGCTTTGGTCCTGTTTAAGTAGAATCTTAGTTGTCTGTGTATATCCAATGAATGCAGAATCCGCTCCCCCTTGTTCTGCGAATTTGGGTAAAATGTTGGCAGGTGAATGGTCTGGTTAAGAGCCACACTGGATACTACCTTAGGCATAAAAGAAGGATTGGTACTGAGGGACACGCTGTCCGGGTAAAATATAATAAAAGGCTCCACTGCCATGAGAGCCTGTAGTTCTGAAACCCTTCTTGCTGAAGTGACTGCCAAGAGAAAAGCTGTTTTCCAAGATAGAAATTTTATATCCGCAGTAGCTGCTGGTTCAAAAGGAGGCAGGGTGAGTTTTTCCAGCACAAAATTGAGGTCCCATGCAGGAGTTGGTGATCTTCTGGGAGGTCTTAAATGTTTGGCCCCTCTAAGATACTGTTTAAGAAGACGATGAGAAAAGAGGGGAGGCTCTGTGTTGTAATGAGCTGAGATGGCAGAGGCATGGATTTTTATTGAAGAAAAAGATAGGCCCTTGTCAAGCATCTCAGTCAAATATTGTAAAATCTGAGGAATATTGGGCTTCCACTTTCCATGCTTTTTTGTGATGAGTTCTTGTGCAGAATTGTCCAACTGATAATTGTGGGGAGAGGCAAATAGATCTATGTCTGGGCTTCCCCATTTCTGTGTTAACATGCTGAAGATTTATGGATCCAGTTTCCATTCGTGCGGGTCCATAAGATTTCTGCTTAGGTCGTCTGCCAGAGTATTTTGCTTTCCTGGCAGGAATTGAGCTTGAAGATGTATTTGGTAAGATAAGGCTGTGTTCCACAAGGCCATGGCTAGTCTGCAAAGGAGGTAGGAATGTGTACCCCCCTGCTTATGTACCACATAACTGTGGTGTTGTCCATCTTCATCAGTAGTTGTCCTGGATGAAGTAAGTCCTTGAAGGCTGTCAGAGCATTCTGAACAGTTAGCATCTCTTTCTGGTTGATATGCAGATGCATTTGGTTTGGGCTCCATTTGCCCTGAATGCATCTCCCTGCCAGGTGGGCCCCCCAAGCATAGTCTGATGTGTCTGTAGTAAGGGTTTGGGTGGCAGGGGGTAGAGTGAATGAGAGTGCCTTGTTTTGGTGACATGTCTCTGCCCACCAAAGAAACTCCTGTTGTAGGCAGGGAATGAGAGGAATCAATGTTTCCATTGACTCCATAAACTTTTTAGGTACCATTGAAGTTTCCTCATATGCAGTCTCGCATATGGAATTAGTAGAATGCAGGATGCCATGAACCCCAAAGCCTGCAGAATTTGTCTTGCAGATAACTGGGTTTTTATTGCCATTTGTTTGAAGTATGTTGTCAGTTGCCTTTGTTTGTCTGGCGTGAGGTAAGCCATCTGAGCAGTTGTATTCAAGCTTGCACCCAGGAATGTAATTATTTGAGAGGGTACCAGTTGTGATTTTTTTTCATTTATGGTGTACCCTAGGCATACTAGAAGCCTTTTTACAAATGCCAGATGTTGAAGAAGACTGTCCTTGTCCTCTGCTTGAATGAGACAATCATCCTAATCAAGCATTCCTGCCTAGCATAGGCAGTAGCTGTTGTAAAGTCAGCATTTTGAATTTTGGAATGCCCAGGACGTGTTCAAAATCAATAAGTCCAGTATTGGACGCCATGATTTGTCTTTTCTGGGTACCAGGAAAAGTCTTGAATAAAAACCTTGTCCTTTTTCCTTTTCTGGTACCGGTTGAATAGTCCCCATATCCATGAGGTACATGACTTGTTTCTGGGCCTCTGCCCACTGGTTTTGTGGCAAATCCGGCCATCCGTTTGGAACTGGCAAAGTATGGAAATGGAATCTGTACCCCTGGGATACTATGTTTAATACCCACTTGTCCTGGGTAATTAACTGCCAATTTTGAGCATGAAGTGCTAGTCTTCCCCCCAAGGGGGCTGCCAAAAGATAAGTGCTTGGTGATGGTAGAGGAAAGTCATTGAGACTGCTTACTGTAGGGTTGTGCTTTGTTTCCCCCAGATTTGGAGGTGGAGGCACCCCATTGCTTTGACCAATAAGAACCCTGTGATTGGTATCTGGAGCCTTTTGAGCACCTGGATTTGCCCTGAGTGGCTCTGTTGGACACAGGAAAGGACAAATTTTTAGTAGGCCAGTGTCTACTGTACCTGGGTGGCTGCATTTGCAAGAAATCTTTTACAGTTTGCATATTTTTAGCTTTGTCTTCCATTTTCTTTAAAAACTCTTCTGCCTTATTACCAGAGTATCATGCTGCAAAGGGGCATCAAACAATTTAGCTTTAACATGATCAGGCAGATTTTGCTCCTTGAGCCAGGCATGCCTTCTAATCACAGATCCAGTAATGGCGGCCCTACAAGAGGCCTCCAAGGAATCAAAACCACATTGCAAAGTATGCTTTCCAACTTGTTCTGCTGAATGCAATAATTCATGTAACTCTTTATTTTCCAGACAATCAGAAATCAACATCATTTTCTGTTTCAGTAAGCTGTTGATATTTAAGCATATGAAACTGGCAGTTTAAAGCCCTGATTGCCAAGGTTGCAGACATATAAACCTTCTTACCCCATCTATCCAGCACCCTGGAATCTCTATCAGAAGGGGTAGGATTCTTGGCTGTAGAGACCTTTACACCCTTGGGACCCTGAGAAATAGTTTCAGGATCGGCAGCAGGATTTTTGAAAAGAAATTTGTGGGAGTCAGGAACCCTGTAATATCTGTCTGGCTTACTAGGAGCTGGAGGCAGGGAATCAGGAGCCATGCTTGATTCTGAGAACCACATCATCAACAATGTCTAATACAGGAGGTACTGCCAAAGGCCTATGCTGAGGAAGAAGAAGGAAATCCCTAAGCCTCTTTTTTGATTCAGAGAAGTCCTGACTCTCCCAGTGAAAATGTTCCCTTAAAGTATGCAAAGTCTCTCCAAAAGAGTAATCCTCAGGAGGAGATGCAGATGGGATGGATTCCTCTGCATCAGAATCCTCATAGGGTGGAATAGAAAATTCCTGATCAGAAGAGAAATCAGAAGAAATGGAAACCTGATCTGAAGATTCATAATCAGTGCCTTGCCTAGGCCTCTTAGCAGGGGGTGGTTGGGAACCCCTGATCAAGGTAATTAAATCCTCAGCCATTTTGATCATCTGTTTTTTAGGCATAGGGGCCTGAGCATGTGGCTCTTGTGTCGGTTTTTTAGACACAGAAGTTGTTTTTGACCTTGTTTTTGTTGCTGGCGTCGATTTAATATAAAAATGTTGAGGCCTGAAAACACCCCCAGAAGCCAGTGCCTGCTCAGCGGCTCCGGACCCATCTGACACCCGCGGGTTCAATACTCTGAGAATCTCGTGGCATACCGGACTCCGAATGGGTCTCGGTAGAGGCCTTCGACTCAAAAGTAGCGGGTATCAGGGGCTGCAAAAGTGCCTCATTGAGTACCGGCGAACCGGCGACTGGCTTAGGAGAAGCTTCGTCGTCGGTTTTGGACCTCGACAGTCTGTCTCTGTCTTTTTCTTTGCATTTTTTTGTGAACTCCGGTAGTCGGATTGCTAACCAACGACATTTCAGGATAATTAAATCTTGAACCAAAATATTTAGAAGCAAAAATATACCGACGCTTAATAGTGGGTTGGTTAAATCTAGCACAAAACTGACAGCAAGGCACGTTGTGATCTGTGCCTAGGCAAGGAATACAGTACAAATGAAAATCCTTATGAGGTATTTGCTTCCCACAAGTAATGCAATTATTAACTTTTACTGACATCGGTAAGGAGCAGGAAAATGTTTCCCCAATGGGGTACTTAGCTTTAGTTTGAATACTTCGGTTCTGAAACTCAAATACGAAAATTTCAGGAGTCGGACAACCGGCACTTGCGAACTGGTTCTGCTTCGGGCACCGCGTGGCAAGAAAGACTGAATAAAATGGCGTCAGCTGCATGTTTTGTACCCCTGACGACCTGAAGTCATGTGAGAGGAGACAACAACTGACGCAAGACCCAAGACTTTGTTATTCAGGCCGACTGAGGGCAATCTGCCAGCAGATTACCCAAATGTAATGACTGCAACAGTGAAACACGAAGAACATCCAATAGGCAGAATAGGATAAAGTTCTTAAAAATATGGAAAGTGTCCTCAAGGTACTTGGTGGACAAATATGTGCAAGAATGCTGAGGGAATCTTACGAATATACAGGTTGAGAAGTCACCAGTATGGAAGGAACTGGTGAGAAACTGCCTCCACTACACAGCACAATTCTATAGAACCAGTTACTCCAAAGGCAAACATGACTGATGGACAGCATGACGGATGCTGTCCAGAGCATAACTGTCAAAATGGTGTGCAGTTTAGAAATAAAGGCTGTGTTATACCAACCATTAAAGAATCTTTATAAGTACCCTGAATAATTTAAAAAGTTGGAAAAATGAGAAGCTTGACATAATGCTCATGTCTGGACAGTGCAGTTCAATAAATGCACTTAGAGCTGGAACAATACCTTCTCCAAACTGTAACATAAAATACAAGGTAAATGATGTTAAAGGTGCTTTGCATAGAAAAAAAAAACAGAAGAGGCAGACAATTTGTATACATGCTACACTACAGCATGACTTTCTTCTCTTTCAGGCTACAAAATGACCATCTGCTGGCATGTCTACTCTCACTTAAGGTATCACATAAATTATATCTTTAAAATTCAGCTGTTCTCCTTTTCATGCTTATCCACAAAACATTGTTCACTGTTATTTAGCAAAAACATATACTGCATGAAGTGGAGGTCTTGCACATTGATGCAAAGGATCAGGTGTAGGCTTACAGCTTTGCAGGTCCACTCTTCAACACAGTTTATTTTCTGAACATTCATTTAAACTCACAAGAAATACAGCAACAAATATGTGACCAAAACTGCCTCCACAAGATGTTAAGAGTATTGGTAATAAAGCTTCCATTGACTGATCATGTTAACAACCAAGGATAAGCAAACATAGGACTATGACTGGTTCTCCAATCATAACCAACTTGTACTACATGGAGTTTACTGATTATGCTGCAAAACCGGGAAAACTATTTTGTTATGCACTTATTTAATGCCAAAGATGAGCAAACAAATTTTTTATACATGGTTTTCACAACTGTGTTGGTCTATTCTCTCACTAAAGCAGACATATTGGCCACCAAAGAACAGTAGTAAAAATCACAGTTTTAAAAGATGTAAAACGTTTATTGCTGCCACAGGAAATAATAAATAAGTCAAACTGAAGTGTTAAACCTTTTTTAAAGCTGCAGTCTGTTATTGGTACACATAGCTTCTGGCCAGTGTCTATTTAGCAGCTTTCAAAGCAGTAAAGCACTTTGCACTCCTACACTTTTTTCTGTAACTACTAGTAGGTGGGAGAACCTGGAGCTCCATGTGCTACAAAGAATTATGACTGGGTCTCTCTGATCATAACCAACTATTTATGCGTTCTTGACAGAGATGTCAGGATTCACTGATTCACCTTTTGGGCTTGACTTTCTTCCACTCTCCAGGTGAGTTTTATGACATCCATGTTATAATCACACAAAAACTTGGTCATGATCAAAGACCCAATCATAATCCTCTGTGGGAGGAGTTTGAGAAACAGATGTCAAGAAATTCAATATAAGAGCCTAGTGAAGCAAAGCTAAATCTTGACATCCATTTCAAGAACATATTACTAGCTGATTATGATCAGAGAAACCCTATCATAACTGAATGTGTTTATTGGAGACTTAACTGTCGCAGTGTACCCAGTGTGAAGTATTTTACAGCTCTGAAGGCTGTAAAACATTTGGCATTGCCATACAGAGAGTGGCAGACAAATGAAGTGCACCTCTGATCAAAAACAGCCTTAAACACTGTTAGACACTTAGGTAAGCCACGTGTGTGTGTGTGCTTGTCGGTGGCAGTACAAAGTGTATAACAGCTTCTTCCATTGCTGTCAAAATTTTTGGCCACTGTCCTGTAGTGGCTGTCATGTGTGCTGTAGCACGAGACCAGAGCATTAACAGCTGTGAAAGAATAACAAAAGTTCTTATGCACTTTTCTGATATCAGAAAGGTGGATAACAAGGTTATCTTTTTCACTGACTTTAGAGTAAAATCACAGTACTGCATGTAGGAAAAACTTCCCTGAGTTGTGTCACCTTCATTTCAATACTGCCTTACCATTCTTTATTTCCACTTAAACAAAGCAGGCCAGTCTTTAACATGCTGCAGCCAAAGCATCCAGCAAAGATCAGACAGCAAAGAATAACTGTGCAGGTGGCCTAAACCTAGCATTATGCATCATTCTGCTTTGGAGAATAAGATGATTATTGCTGCTATATACACTAGAAAGATCCCCTTAAGTTATGAATGAAATCTCTCAACACACTAAGCCATTTCTGTGCATTTCTTTCTGGCACAGCTTCATTATTCTGCACTTGTAGAAATAGTTTTTAGTTTGTAATGCTTTCTAGCCAGAAGAAGGTAATGATTATTAAGGCTCTCATACACATGAGAAATATTATTGCTACAAAATACTAGCAAGTTAAAACTTCTGTTGGCGAACATTTCAAACAATGATCTCAGTGATGACCAGGAGAAATTCTCAACTGCTGTACCTTTTTAATGTAATATTTCTAAACAGCAAAGACTGAATCACTGGGGATAACTGTGACAATACCTGCAGTGTTGAAAAACATTCTCTCAATCTCTCTCTCTTTGTCATGTCAGATACATTTTCCAAAGGAGACTGCTGAAGTGCATGTGCACACCACACACATCTGTGTGCATGTGTGTGTGTGTGTGTGTGTGTGTGTGTGTGTGTGTGTGTGTGTGTGTGTGTGTGTGTGTGTGTGTGTGTGTGTGTGTGTGTGTGTGTGTGTGTGTGTGTGTGTGTGTGTGTGTGTGTGTGTGTGTGTGTGTGTGTGTGTGTGTGCGTGCATCTGTCCTACAGAAAAAAAAGCTCTATGCCCAATCACTGATCCTAAGGATGTTAGAAAAGAATATGCAGTTGTACATTCATTTCTCATCACAGAATCCCCTTCCCTCCATCAATTGTACTATCCAGATCTAGTCCTATCATAAAGTTCAGCCTGTACTAACCAGCTAAAAATGTTTAGCAAAGTGTAGAGAACAACTGGATGATATACAATGACTGTGCTGCATTTTTTACCTATTACTGTTATACAAACCAAGAAATACCCCATTAAGATGCATCTTAGTGCATTAGCTCATTCAGTCATTTATGTACTTTCACTTCCTCCCAGCTTAGCTATACAGTGTGTAACACTGACAAGCTTCTATTTTATAACATTTTGTAGCAAAATAATAAAATCACAATTTATATAAATACTTGCAAAGAGTTTTAACTTCATAATGCTTTGCAACAATAAAATAAAAATCACAATTACTAGTACTGATGAACAAAATATGAGAACTGTTCCCTCAAAGAATGCTATTCATACCCCAAAAATAATATGTTGAATCGTGTCTCAAACAGGAATTCTGCATTCAGTTATACTTCGGCTTGAGCTTTCTCCCACCTTTTCTTTTAATGTCAGGTTCTACATAACGTCACAGTTCTGTTCAGTTAACCTAAAAATAAAGCAGCAGTTAATACTGTTTCAAATAAGAATGCTGCAGTCAATGCTTTAGCTTTATAATTCTCTCCTTCCATTAACTTTTCCCTGACCGAATATTTTACCCTAGGATGTCAACAAAGCACAAACAACAACAGACACAGTTTGCACTAATGGCGATTTGCTGTTTAAATGGTAACATCAAAAATGAAACACCAGCAAATGCCACTCCAGTGATGCAGAGGGATAAAGCCCTGACTATAGCTCAGCTGGCCTGTGTCTGATTAGCAACTTGGGTAACTGACAGAGTGACAGTGAGGGATGGGTGTGCCCATCCAGAGAGGAAGGAGTTGGTTGTATGGGTGTTCCCATCAGCGGTCTTTGGTGAAGGCTGAATATGCTGAAATAGGAGGCCATAATCCAAAGAGGGGACAAGTGTGGGGACTTAGCTGACCTACTGTGGAGGCAGGCCAAAATGCCACATGTCCTCACTGCACTCCCACATCTCAGATATATCCACACAACCTAGTTGTGGGGTGGATGGGTAGGTTAAAAATAAAACAGCAGGAGGTAATGGAAAGAACCCTTCCCCTGGACTTTTCTGTAATCAAACTCAACTTAAGTCGAGTAGTACTACAAGTCGTTCAGCAATGCTGTCCACCATCCGTCAGTAACATTTCATGTTCTGCACATCCCCAAGCCTTCAGTGCCACATCATGCTTTGCAGTGTTGCAATTCCCCCAGTCTTCAGTACTATAGCATATTCTGTGTCAGCACTCGCCACCAGCCGTCAGTACCACAGACTACTCTTCATTGCTTTTCACCCCTCAGCTTTCAGTGCCATACTATGTTCTGCTGTAGTGCTCACAATTAAGTCTTCAGTATCACGGCATGCTTGCTCTGCAGTACTACTTACCCCCTGCATTTGGTACCAAACTATATTTTACAACCCCAGCCTTCAGTGCCACATCATATTTTGCAGTGAATATTCTCCCTACTTTCAGTGTCACTCCATGTTTTACAATGCTGCTGACCTCAAAATCTTTAGTACCACACCGTGTTACACAGTGCTGCTCACCTCAAGCCTTCAGTACCATTATCATGTTGTTCAGTACACTCAGGACCACACCCTGATCTGCAGTGCTGTTTACCTCTCAGTTGTATTACTGAACAATGTCCTGCACTGCTGATCACCCTCACCCAAGCCTTAGTTAACAACCAATGTAAGTCATTCTGATGTTCTTTTCACTCAGCCCAGCTGCTGTTTTTCTGTTGATATTCCTCCCCAGCTATTAGCATTACTTCAGCAACTGTTATCCCTGATAATCATCTCTTCTTTCAATACAGAAGGTAAGTATATAAACCTACAGCTAGAAGTCCTGAGGTGACAAATGGACAATATTTTGGGGAAGGTCTTTATTTCTCTGTACTCACTAAAGAAGAAAATCTTGGGGTGCGTTCAGATTCTTGCTGGACTTATTTCCCCCATACTTAGTCAGCACAGTCTGTATTCTCTCTGTCTCTCTCCTTTAACTCCTTAATGTAGTCTTAACAAGTGGAAAAAAAACAAATCAGTTAATTGTCTAACCATTTTCTTACCATTGATACTGCCATCTAGAAGCTGCCTTTGCCGCACCATCATTGCCTCTTCGATGTCACTAGATTTCGCTATCTCATCTTTCATAATAAATAAACAAAGATGTTCCACTGGGATGCTATAACCTGCAAATAATCAGAAATGGTGTTCTTAGAGAAAGATCCTGCTAGGAATTTTTACAGTGATTGTTTGTGATGGTGATGGTTTATGCATACATACATGCTAATGTGGGTGGATAATTTAAAGGTGATTATGGTTCAGGGAGTGATACCACTTTGTAAACTCTATAAATTCGAGAGATAAGATTAATATTCCATTTGCACAATGGAAAATGCTGGCAAAACTCTGGAATCAAACAGCTACTTTCCATATTCTTACATACTGGCACCTTTTTAATTCTCTATTCATACAAATATTACTGCACAAATTTTAATAAAAAATAAAAATTGAACAGACTCTGTGTGTGTGTGTGTGTGTGTGTGTGTGTGTGTGTGTGTGTGTGTGTGTGTGTGTGTGTGTGTGTGTGTGTGTGTGTGTGATCAATAAATAGTAACAAAAACAAAAATAACAATATGAACAATATTCATGTGCTGATAATAAAATTATATAAATCCTTACAGTAAGTGTCATTCCTTCAAACACTGGTGGAGAAAGTGACAGGAGTGTGTGGAGCTTGACATCAAAATGACTGAATACCAGATGTCTCCAGCTGCAGTTTGAGTACCTCTAACACCCCTATGGAAATGAACAGCGAGGGCTAAAATGAGCAGAAGTGGACCAATAACTTCTTAAGACACCCATATCATGCACAGTTAAAAAGACTAACAGCAGAACTCTGAAGATGATAAAAGACCGAACTGGTAGCCACTGCAGACTTCACCAAAATGGGGTAATGTAAAAGTAACATGAAGACCCTGAAAGTAACTGAGCTGTTGAATTCTGAAATAACTGCAAATGATCAAACTCACTAGAAGCCTCAGGTAAATGAAGTTACAGCAATTAAGACATGAGGTCACAAAGGCATGCACAACCACCAAAAAGTCCTTTAGAGAAAGGAGGGACTTAGTAACAGAGAGGTTATAAAGATGAAAGCAAGATGTTTTCACAACAGATGATACTTAGTCCGCGAGCATCATTCTGATATGGATAACCATACCGATATCTTTAACCTTCTTCGTAAATACTGAGCTACCACCATTATAAATGACACTACCATATAGGGTTGTACATTTACAGCCTGTTAAGGTGGCATGAATAGCCATGACAACAGTCTTGGTCATCTATGACTCCAAAGAAGACATATTTTGCTGAGGCAGAGAAGTACAGCACAGTATCATCATCTAACAATGGCACTGAAGACAACTTCTCCTAATGAGCACATCTAATGGAACCATATTTATGGAGAACAGCAAATGGCCCCAAAATAGAACCTTACGGAATTTTAGATGTAACAGACACAATCTGTTAAGTACACCCTGAGAGGTAGGAGGCACACTATCTTAGAATAGCTCCTTAGGTCAGCAAAATATTTTTAGCCAATCAATAAAAATGCTGTGATCTATCTCATAACATTCTGAAAAGTGATGAAAGGGAAATAACATAGAATAATATATCTGATCCCTTACCATTGGGAAGACATTAAAGACCCATGTCAGGGCAGTCTCATTGCTATTTCTATTGTGGAAACCAAACTGGACTGGATCATGCTCACCCCAATCTTCAGTAACCACAGAGTGCTCTGCTGTGCATGACAACTGAGTATTTAACTCAAGCTGTTGTCAAAAAACCTTCTCAGTAATTTTACTTATAAACAAAAATATACAGAAGTTAGAGTTAAGATGGTAATTATCCAAATCATATGCTTATTGATATTTGTTACACAGGAGCAATCGAAAATATTGTTTTCAATTACAACCCAAGCCAGAGGCAAAGGCATATTAAATTACACACAGTACCTTAAAAATGGTCTTAACAATAATAAAAAAATCATACAGGTTAAAAGAAAACAACATTCTAAATAAAAAAAACAACATACAAGATGGAACATTATTTCCTATCCAGTAAAGTTTACACAGTGATACTCTTCTTAACTTTAATGTCTTAAAGAAAATCTACAGTCTGCAGGTATTTCAGAATGATGCAGTTACTTCTCTTAGTTAAGATGAGCGACAGTCTGAGATTAAAAGAACTAACATCTGTTCCACATGCAGGTAATAGACTTGAGAAAACTTCATAACCTAGACATATTTGTGTCCAAAGAATAGTTAGGAGAGAAACAAAGATTCACTCCAGCTGAAAAGAGTTGCAGTTAACTTTGGTGATATACAAGACATTATGCTTTTATTTTAGAACAGCTAAACTTGGGTCACATACATGACATTATGCAAAGGCAAAGAGTTTAGCTAAGTCCTTGGCAAGCACAGCTTCTGTTTCAACTAAAATCTGAACAAAGAAAGGCAAGGACACTGGAATAAAAAAATGCACCTAGATCTCTAGCACTCCAAGTAAGACTTACTCAACAATGAAAACTGTAAGGGCATAAGGACAGATTTTTATTGTATGTAGCACTTGACAAGGCAATATAAAGATAACTTTTTGTTTTTTTATTTTGATTCTGTACGATCCACGACATATAGTATGGACCACTGTAAACTGATCATCGCTAAGCTTAAGATTTCAGAATTAAGTCAGCAGAAAAGCTTGTTTTACGTCCGAAGCGTTTCTCCTCAGGCCACTATTGAAAACTGGCTCATTGCAAGTCGGAATTTCCTGGTAAACAAACGTTAAACAAATAAATAAATGTAAGGCTTTGACTAAATCCACAAGTATGGCTGCAGTTAGTGAAATATGAGGTACTGACCATAGTGATGTGACCCAGTCAAAAACTCTGCTTCATCCTGGGAAAATATATACATTCAAGTACCATAATCTAATATCTGCCACAAAACTACTGTCCCCATTAGTTTTAAGAAGATAACAAGGAACTTGGGCTTACACTTTGCTACTTGAAGGTCTCAAGATTTTTTTTTGTGCTTGTACCTTTCAAGCATATTAAATCAAAAGGAGAATGATTACTTCACACAAGAAATGATATAAAAAAGTCTCAGGATGGGATGCAATAGTTTCTCACCCGTTTTCAAGAATTGTTAGACGTAAGATCTCGTACTCAGTGCTCAATGTAGAAGAGAAGTAAGCAGTCAAGTAACTTCATGACAGACAAGCTGGGCACTTGTTTTAAAAATGTGGGAAGCAGCTTTCAATATACAACTACAGAGTGTCAATTGTACTCTGCCTACTTTGTGAGAGATCTACTGTAGAACTTTTTCAGGAGCAAGTGTGTATTATATTTCTAAGGGCCACCACTGAGATCCTTGCAAAGTTTAAACACTAACAACAAACTGGATGAATACACCAAACATGAGGTTGCAGAATCTAGGAATATTCCCCCTACCATTTAGTTAGAATATGTAGTTAGCAGAAGTGTGAGGACATAGCTCCCCCATGAGGAAATGTACTAAGGAAGCGACATCCCAAACTTTAATTTCATTAGTAACTTTCAAAATTCAGTTTTGTTTTGGAGTTACAATCACAGTTTTACTTTGTTGTTAATTAAAAAGAAAGTGCACCTTTGTCATAAGTATTTGATATAACTGAAGGTTAAACAGCTGAGGTACCACCCCCCCGCAAATTAAGTATACCAACTCTGAGAATGCACTATGTTGATAAAAAGGGTAAACTAGAAATAGCCTATAAATATTCATGCTGCCAATAGTATGAATATTCATCAACTTTAACCAATTGTTGAATGGTGGGTGGGGTTTACGCAGGACTTGCTGCTGTGGATATTTTTTTCTGGGTGTTGGCCAACAAAAGCAATTCGATAAAATGAAATTCGACAATAGAAGACTTCAGCAATCAGGAGCTTCCATCAAAAGGTTTCAACAAAAAGGTACTCAATAGAATAATACTTCGATCAGGTGATAGATCCCATATGATGCCGGACTTATGGTCAATAAGTCAACTTTAAGTATCAAATGAGTACCTAGGCACATGTGATCATTCATGTGTTGTTCAAGGAAACAGTTTTACCCGGTGCATGAATAACATACTTTATTATCACTTTAAATTTTTATATAATTAAAAATAAGAAATTAAATTGCTAGAGTGAAATTTTAAATATATGAAAAAAGATACTTGCACTATAAATTGCCAATGTCTTTGAAGGGGAACTGTGTCTTCATGTGCACCCCACACTCCCACAGTTTAAATATACTAACTCTGATGTCACGCCTATGAACCTATGACTTACCTTGGAGTAAAGGGAATACTTGATTTTCAAGGTATGTCCAAAGCAGTGTAAACTCCGGGTTAATACATGTAGTTTAATGAGTACATGAGGGCACAATCCCACATTATGTGTGCACTACATCACAGCCTCCTACAAAAATATATTAGTTTTCAGTTTTCTTATTTTAACACTGTAATTTAGCTGTACTCATTTAGCCATTCAAAAATATGCTACTCTTCTCTTCCACCTTCTGTCAGGTTTCTCATATCTCATGAAAAGTCTGCTTCTGTTTTAATTTTTCATTGAAAACGGTTATTATTTCAAATGGAACAAAAACATTTTACGGGTTAGATAATGGGCTGTTGTTGGTATCGGTTTGCATGCATTTGCAGACAATGCCACCCAAAGATCAATTTTGTCTCAGAACAAAATACCTTTTTCTTCCCTTTAATCCAGCTACAAGAGTGCCACAAAGAAAGCATAATTAAAGTTGGACTTATTTTGCTGCATGCCAGTCTGTTTGCAAAATCTCACATTACTTCCTTCAGCTATATGTCACATGATCTGTGTCACCATGTAGGCTAGGAAGGGTATATGCATCTCAAGCTTTTATTAAATAAACAAAGTAATTAGATAGGTCAACAGTTCAGATTAGAGGTGAGTAAAAAGAAAGTTTTAAATCTAGGAACTAAATGCAGTCAGGTGTTTTCTTTTTTAGCTCCCCCACACCAGATAAGAGTATTGCTGGTCATCCTAATCTTAGCCCCAGTTTGTCCCTCAGGAAAGACCTGATCACATTCCAGCCACCATTCAGGTAGCCAGAGGATTTTAATATGCATCCTTAAAGTCCCCATTTTCCTGCCTCATAAATGGTCGGCCAAGGGGTTTGTAATGGGCGCAGCATGGAGTCATCAACTACTTCTGTGAATGATATAGTCCCTTGGTAATCCTGCACTTCTATCTGAAGCAGACAGATCTTGCTAGAGCTCTAGTCCTTGCTGACAATTTCTTAGTGGGACATTCATCTCAGAAGAGGCAAGCAAGCAACACCGCTTTACTTCCTTCTCTTTGGCGGACTCTTTCACCATCCAGGCTGCTACCAAAACTGGACTGAACGGGTCACAATCAAAGTTCAACCTCTGCAGCCACTGCGCTGTCAGACTTTTCATATGTATGCAATTCTTTAGATATATTACTTGATGCGGAATTGGTTTTTAACGTGGGAACAGCGGTAGGGAATCAAAACCGCATTGCCTGACAGGGACTTGGGTTTTTTACCGTGGGCCGGTTTTCGTGCCTTACCCACTCCATAAAGCCATGCAGTAGGATTCAATCCTTGGTGACAAGCACCCAATTAAGAATATTTGTAGCCCAAAATCTATCGGAAGTGTGTAAAGTTAGTAGCGTGTTTTATCTCATCTACTCCACTTGTGCTTAATGTATTTCTTCCTCTCCAAGTATCATAGACACTAGCGTGCTCCTTCGCAGTAGCCTTACTAAGCTCCTGAGCACTACCTTAGCATGAAAGCTCACCTCTCATGCTTCGTTGTCTTTATCCAATAACATTAAAGTAACCCCTTTTAAACCTCCTCTGCTCAGCTGTAAGCAAATACTGCTTAAATTAGTTTAAGGTGAACTTTTTCCTATAGATTGGTCTGCTCTGATTTAATTGCTTACTTTAGCATTGTATGTTTGCTCAGTTTATTGCTACTGCGTGCTAACTTGTAGATTCCAGTGTTTCTATTTTTGAAAATTGTCCTGTTCTGTATACCATGAAATGCTTAGCTGAACTTATTAGTTAGTACATTGAGACATGAAGTTTCTGAACTAGATGGTGGGAGTAGGATTTGATAACAAGCTAGCTTTTGTATGCTATTGCCTGCTTTTTGTTTTTACTCCTCTAGGAATTGAGCCTGGCTTAGTATATATTCCTACTGTATTCATGATAGAGTGTTTTTAAGGTTTTGTTTTGCCCTATATTTTAAATCTTCTCCTTCTCCCCTCTTTTTCCCAGCTATATTCACCTCCTGACCACTACTAGGTCCGAGATCTTATAACCTATCTAAGACTGCTGCCTCCTATACCACTGTAAGGACCGACGCCAACCCTCTTTTGGGAGCTCTCTCCTGGAAAGTTGAAGAAAGTATGTCCTACAATTCCTGTAACTTGTAATTAACTGTTGTTAGCCTTTAACTGTACAACCCGAAGCCAGGTCAGCCAGCAGCCTCACATTGCTTTGTCCAACCAACTGACCAAAGGTCTCCATTAGTATCCCCAGCATCCTTGCCTCTTACTCTATGCAGTAAGCCCTTTAAGCAACCACGGTTCCAGTACCTGCTGTTGCCTCTAGGTGGCGCCCTTCTCTTATAGATATTCCCCTCTGGAAGAAATTCCTCCCCAGAAAAGCCTCTTTATCCTACCCTCTGTTAGTCCCTCTATACCCTTCCACCTTTATCTACTTTCCCTGCTACCACTAGCATTTACTCACTCCTAACTTTTGCCTTCTAACCTTCACTTATCCCTTGATTAACTCACCTGTACGATCTGCTCTTCTCTGATTGCTTCCACCTGAAACTGTTTGTTTCTGCCTCCCCTCCCTACCCCCTTATCCCACCCACCCCACGCACCCTCACCCTTATACCTCACTTACCACTTCCCCTTAGTAATCCCACCTATCCTTAACACCAACCTTAATTGTACATCTCCTCCCATTAATTACTACCATTCCACTTCCTTATCATCCCCCCTCCCTCCTACTCCTAAGCTAATACTGTTGCTCTTCCCATCAACTCCCTCAAACTTACACTTTAATCTTAACCCAACCTTTACTCTGACAGTTCCTTTTCTCCACTACTCACCATGTCTTTTAAAACCAACAAAACACCATCCTTGGCCCCTACTATAAAACAGAAACCAGCCAAGCTATTTCCCCTGTTCATTTTTTCCCTGGCACTCACACTACCCTATCTCCTAACCTCTTATGAATTAAATTATAATTATGACCTTAATACCTCTTCCAAACAAACTGCCTCTAATTTAACAACCCCAAAGTTCACACATTCAAACATTACTTCTACCTCTTCCTACCTCTTAGCCAAATATCACAGACTATCCCATATTAAATCTAATAATCTCATGCTAAGAAAACTAAAATATTTAATGATGATTACCTGTAAGCCACACTTAAACTACAACCCCTCTACCCTGGTAGATGGCGATATACATCCTAACCCAGGACCCTCTACTATTGCCTCTGAAGATACACCTATTATCTCAAATTCTTCCCCTCATTTACCAACCTTTAATGCTCATTCCTTACTCATAGGACACCTTAATATCAGAAGTGTTAACAACAAAGTCACCCATCTCCACTCTCTTCTTGAATATTACTCTTTCAACATCCTATGTTTAACAGAAACCTGGTTAAAACCCCTCACCAGGAATACAGAAATCATTCCACCAGGCTATAACATTATAAGACAAGACAGGAGGGGAGTTGCACTCATATTTAAGACTGATCTTAATATATCCTTAGTACCCTATGCTCCCCCAGACAACACCAAAACTGAACTCCTTATATCAAAGCTACAACTGAACCCAAATAAAGCCATATATATTATCGGTACTTATCTACCTCCTGGAAATAACTCCATAGTTATAGAAAATCTCCTTAGCTGGGCATCATCCACCTTCCCACAAGAAACTGTAATACTTGGAGACTTCAACCTTGACTGGTCATCAGTTAATACTAATAACCCAGTCTCTCATATTAATCTCCATGGCTTTACACAGACTATAAATACCTCCACTAGAATTAATAAACCTAACAATAAAGAAAGTATACTAGATTGGATTCTTGTTAATAAACCACAGCTACAATACCAAACCGGCACTTTGCCAGATGACATTAGCGACCACAACTTAACCTATATCATAAGAAAGAAGAATATTGCTACTAATGCCCCTACCATCCGAACCTCTCGTAGTACTAAAAAGTTTAACCCCATCCTATTTAACAATGAACTAAATGCCTGTAACTGGATACCTCTACAAATTCTTCCTCTAGAAGAAGCAGTTCAATATTTTAACACCACATTCCTATCCATCCTAGATAATCATGCACCAAAAAGAACTATCAGAGTCAAATGGCTATCTAAGGAAACAAGGCAAAAATGTTACTCAGAAACAAATCCTGGATAAAATGGAGAACTAGTAAATCTCCTCTGATCAACAGACCTTCAGACACTTAAGAAATAGTACTAAAAGCTATTATCTCAGACAAAAACTACTATAGTAACCTCCAACAAGTTAATCATAACAATCCCCAAAGATTCTGGGCAACCTTGAATAGACTTCTTCACCCCGGACAAACTACCACCCTCTCCCTCTGGATCCGAAAAATTCTTCCCATGAAACTGCCAATGCTTTCAACTCCTTCTTCACTAATACTATCAATTCTCTGGCCTCTCACCTTTCCTTTGACAATTCTAGCATCCCTGCTCAAGCAGCTTCTATTCAACCTACCTTCACTCTACAACCTATCTCTACCACCTTCATCCAAAAATGCATCCAAAAACTTAAACCTTGTACCCCATCAGCTGATCAACTTCCATCTGAATACCTCCAAAAAGCAGCTAAGGTTATAGCCTATCCCATATCCATCCTTATCAATAGAACTATTAATGAAGGTTCCATACCTGACATCTGGAAGATCTCACACATTATACCCCTACATAAAGGAGGTAACTCCAATGAATACTCTAATTACAGGCCTATAGCACTCTTATCTCCCCTAGCAAAAATCATGGAAAAATGTGTTCACTACCAACTAATGAACTACTTAACTAAAAATAACATTCTAACTCCCTGTCAACACGGCTTCAGGCCTTTTCACAGTACTACCACTGCTCTTCTTTCCTTTACTGACTTTATAAACACAAACCGCAATAATAACATTCTTTCCTCTGCACTCTTTATTGACCTGTCCAAAGCCTTTGACATGGTTAACCACCCCCTTCTCATAAAAATCCTAGAATCTCTTGCTTTAGAACCTAATGCTATCCTTTGGTTTACTTCCTATCTCACTAACAGGAAACAGGCAGTCCTCTGGGAAAACAAACTCTCCTCTCTCCTTCCAATTTCTCTTGTCCCACAAGGCTCTATTCTTGGGCCTCTCCTTTTCTCCCTTTTTATAAATGACCTACAAGCAGCTATTCCACAAGCTACATGCATACAATATGCTGATGACTCCACTCTTATTTGCTCAGCTAAAAACATTCCAGAGCTACAAACTATTACTCAAAATGTATTCCACACAGTAGAAGCATGGTTCTTAAAATGCTGCCTACTCTTAAATGCTAAAAAAACAAAACTCCTCCTCTTTAAACCTACTGCTAGGTCCCCCACTTTAGATTTCTCCATCTCATCTATTAATGGCACCCTCATATCAGCTGACTCCACTACCAAACTGCTAGGAGTCATGATTGACAACAACCTTACCTATGATTGTCACATCAATAATACCATTAAAACTGTAAACAGAAAACTGGGCACAGAATTAGAACATTCCTAACCCCAGCCAAAGCTACTCTTGCCCACTCTCACCTTATTTCAACTCTTCTCTATGCCTCACCAATTTACACTAATCTGAAGAAAAACAATCTCTCAAAATTGGCTAACACATATAATAGTATTGCTAGATTTGTAACTGGCAATCAATTTAGAACTCACCACTGCCTGAACCTTCAGCAACTTCACTGGCTAGAATTAGAAAATATGTTGCTTCTTTCCCAACTTTCCTTTGTCCAAAGAGCTCTCTATCAACCTAATAACACTCCTGCACTTTCCAAACTTCTGACCCTAACCTGAACTCACTTCCTCCACTAAACTACTAGTAACTTTAACTAAATGCAACAACCTTGCTGGTGACTCGGTAAACACTGGAATCAACTTCCTACTGAACTTACTTCTATTCCAACTCCTATTCTGTTCAAACAAAAACTCAGAACTTACCTTAAAAATCAATGGTTATGTCCCTGTTGTAACCCCGACTAGATCTCCCTATAATCCCCACTACTCCTCCCTCTCCCTCTCCTTCTTCCTTCTTTTCTTCTACTAGCTTTACTATCATCACTTTATAAGTGCTAGCTCTCTAATATTCCCTCTCCTCCTTTAGGTGCATTTCTTTTTACTGAAAGTATATTTTTCACTAATCTACTCTCTCTATTTATTCTGTATATTTCTCTTTCTCTTATACTCTCCTTATATATTCTTCCCATAAAATAATGTGAAATAAGTTTAATTTTTTATTTTTTGAGTGAGAATGATGAATCCTATTATGTTATGTTAATATTATTTCCTGTGATGTCTTCCTGCATATTTGCATATTCCCACCTCCTTCTCCTTTAATAATTAACTGTGTTATATTATGTAACTGTGTTTATCTCTATGTGCCTCTACTGAAAATGGAAATATATCCAGTTAGACTAGCCCGGTTAACAAATGTAAAATAAATAAATAAAATAAATAAATAAAAAAATATTAAACTGAGGTCAAATCTGCTTGAGTTGGGCATAGTTCAAATGAATGTAAACAATACTACAGAAAGAAGGCATAAAACAAGCTGGATATAGCAATTGTATTTATGGCTAACAAGAGTGTCACCATCAAATGCATCTAAAAGAACTGACTAGGTGGTGCAGCAGAGATAGTTTGAAAGATGGGACAACACTACTAGGAAATCCTCAAACTGTTGCATATTTTTTTTTTTATTTCCTATAACTGTTCACACCCTGGTTGTTGTGTCTTTCGGCTTTTCCCGGTTGGGGGTCGCCACAGCGGAACTCCTGTCCACTAATGATTGGTAGTTGATTTTTACGTGCCGAGTTACCAGCCCTGATGCACAACCTTCAACAAAGGTACGCCCATTCATGCATGTCTCCACGCATAAGACGGTCTAGCTGAGAATCGAACCGGACAGCGTCTTACTGTGAGGCGACAACGCTACCGCAGCACCACTACCGCAGGTAAAGGTCAAATTAAACTGGTACCGTGCTGTACTTCAGTGCAGCACAGTATGGTAAACTAGCAAATTATCACACAAATCTCAAGAGTGCTGGTCAGGATGAATAACTATTAAACAGAACACAAAGTGTAAGTGGACATATTATATCTCTCATTTCTGTGAGCTTTGTTTGTTTTGTGAGATGGCATAATTGTTGGAGGAGTGACTTAAAACATGGTATAGACATACACAAAACACACAAGGCTAAGTGTACACACTACTTTCTGTGAGGATAATACTCTGCCCAGCACAAGGGCACGTAATCTTCAAACTTCAATCATATAAATGAACTGAAAAGTATGAATGAGTCAGTAAAGAAAATCCCTATCCACAAAGTAATGTAGGCTTGTTATATTACTGATTACTCAATTAAAGGCTTCTAACATAATAATTCTGGTCTATGTGCTGCATCTTTAATTCAAGAAAGGTGTTAAACTGTCAAGTAATCACCATCTGGTGGTAAGTTAGAATAGATGGCCAGGGCATTACCTGGACAAACTTAGGAAACTGACTTGTCTAGTAAGTGTGTCTTGGAAATGCCTATCAAATGCTTCAGGGTAGGATGAGTTCAGCTCCAACAGATGGAACAGCGTGTTGTCTGCAGCTAGAAAGGTCAAAGCTGTAGACTCTAAACAGCCCATGTTCAAGCCCTCAGCAGGCAGTAACACGTCAGGAAGACAGCAGCTGTGGCAGTCACCAAAGTGAAGGCTCATCCATGGAAGAAGTTTTGAGGCCATGAAGTATAACTTTCCCATGGCCTCAAAGAGGTTTAGCTCACCATATAGTGACGTGAGTGGGCACAGAACACTATGTAGGCTGTTCTCTGAGAATGCTGACATCAATGGGGGACCCTGACATGACATGTGGGGGCATGGAACACTGTGCAGGCTGTTCTCTGTGAATGTTGACATCAATGGGGGACCCTGACATGACATGAGAGGGCATGGAACACTGTGCAGGCTGTTCTCTGAGAATGTTGACATCAATGGAGGACCCTGACATGACATGAAGGGGTATGGAACACTGTGCAGGCTTTTCTCTGTGAATGTTGACATCAATGGGGAACCCTAACATGACATGAGGGGGCATGAAACACTATGCAGGCTGTTCTTTGAGAATGTTATCAATAGAGGACCCTGACATGACAAGAGGGGGCATGGAACACAGTGCAGACTCTTCTCCGAGAATGCTGACATCAATGGGAGCACAGGCAATAGGTAGAAGGATCATGAGGAGGGATGCCTGAAGCAACAAACATGCTTTACTTTGAGGAGGCAGTATCAGAAGGGACTGGCGAGGCTCTATCCATTTCTGCAGTTAAGGTCACTGCAGCAATTAAATAGTTTCCAATATAGCAAAGTAATGGAAGATTAGACCTGTCCAAAAGTGCTAAAGTCACTGGATATTGTTGGATTGCCAGTGTTAATGTGCCTTTTCAATACTGCATGAAACTGCAAAAGAGAGACACAGCACCTCAGTCCTGGCATATCAGGGTAATGATCCCCATTTTTAAAAAGGGGAACAGGAAGATGTGTTCTAATTAAAGAAAGGTCATTCTCCTCAGTCTCTTGGGAAAGCCCTTATATGGGGCTGAAAAGGAGACTTTATCTTTAGCACACCCTCTGAATCAGGAAGAGCTGTGCAACTTATTCAATACTGGAGAAGGCATCGGGGTTTTTTAGAAGAGACTATACAGGTTCTGTGGTCCTGCAGAATATATCTGGCTATGCATCCTGGACTGTCTTGTACAAGGTACAAGAATAGGATGAAGCCCCAAGGGTTGGTGCTGCACACTATTTGGCCCTTATTTTTCAACATCAAATGGTGTGTGAACATTTCCCAAGTTTAAATCAAACAGGTCTGAGGTAGGAGTAGGAATCCTTCAAGGGTGCATCTTGTCTCCCCTCCTATTCACAATTCTCTAGGACAGGATGTCAAGGCACTCTGAATATCTGGGCAGTATCTAGTCTGGGGACATCATACAATTACATGCACAGGAAGAGACACTGGGTAGGGCAGGAAGATCCAATAAAGACACCCTATCTTAGAGTGCAATGAGATTATATAATTCACAGCCTATGGTACAGGTTCAGCAGGGGTTTATTACAGACAAAGAGCAAGATATACTTTTGTTTGTATACAAGATGCCAGATTGTTAGCCATTCCCAGAGAGGACACAGCATCAACACTAACTGAAAGACTTTAGAGGAGATGTTTCCATTTGATACAAGACACCAAAGGAGCTGACCCATATCCAGATTGCAAGCGATAACGCTTGGTTGAAATCTTGGAGTATCAACTAGTTTACAGGCTTACAGCTACACAGTGACATGTTGGTCTAGAAATGTTGAGTATCAGCAAAGACAATGTTCATAAACCAACAGACCATGAGGTATGGGATCAGGACAAGCACCTTCAAGCTGATGCATCAGTACAATGTGACAGTATCAAATGTTTCAGTTACGATTCATAAATATTATACCAGTGTAGCTGTCCAAGTGAAGTTATCAGCAACAATTAAGTGAAACCTAGCAAGGATGCATACTAAATGGAATCAGGACCTACCAACAGTAATACTGACAGTGTTACCAATAAGCACTATTGCTACTACACCTACAATGGGATCCATTCTCTACAAGAACAACCATTTGTACTACTGACAATGTCATCAGTGAGCTGTGATGGGGCTACATCCAGAATAGGGTGCATGATAATAGGATTCATCATCAGTAATGTTATCAGTAAGTCGTAATAGTTTATACACAGAGTGGGGTCCTTGCAGAAACAGGGATCACCAACACAGAGGCTGGTAATGTAAAGACTAAGCTGTGATGGTGTTACACTAAAACTGTGATCTGTTTTAAACTAGGCCAGCCATAATTACCAATGGCAGTACTAATGAGCTGTAAGACTGCTACATCCACATGATCACACTCCAATTACAAGTTTCATACAGACTAATATGTAAACACCAGACACTTTTCTTCTAGATGACCATCACCTGATCAGTTCA
Organism: Protopterus annectens; assembly: GCF_019279795.1. Lineage (NCBI taxonomy): Eukaryota > Metazoa > Chordata > Ceratodontiformes > Protopteridae > Protopterus > Protopterus annectens. The sequence goes on from NC_056727.1 coordinate 1,203,547,179, forward strand.
ATATGAAGTCAGTAATCATACATCTGTGATGACTAAGACAAGGGAAAAAAACTTAAGATGGCAAGGTTGAACATCTGTTTATGTTGTTCATAACTTAGGTAAGGCCATGGTCTTAGGCAAAAAAAAAAAAACTCAGCTAGTCATCCATCTATCTTACTAATGAATCAGCTTTGATAATGAGTTTAAGAGAACAGAGAATAGATAACTACCACTGCTGCTGCTGACCCTGGTATGGACAAGTTTATGGGGACAGACAGTGGATGACCATCTGTGCTGCTGGTTAAACTTACACCTCAGTTTAAAGAATGTATATCACATGCACTGGACCTCCAGCATGGTAGTACAGTTAGAAATACAACTAATGAAGCTAGCCAAGCTGATCTCACTCTCCTCCTTGCATCTACTCTGATATACTACACCCTACATCATGCTAGAAGTGAAGAAACAGTGTTCTTGTACTAAAGAAGCACATGCTGTCCTAAGTGAAGAAATTTATATTTGCTGTGTATATAAGAGTAGCACAAGCTGTAAGAAGACATTGAAAATAAGCTGTTTTATCGTTTTTCTTGTGAAATGGTTCAAGATCAGCCACTGGACTTCCTCTCTCTTCAAGAGGACTTGTCTGACAACTGGAAATTGCAGAACCATAAATTCAATTTTTTCCAGCTATTCAGCATGTCATAGTGGAAAAACATACAGTTTAGAATACATTTAAGTTTCAAGAGGTAAAAAAAGAGAATAATGCAATGGAGATATGAAAGTTTCAGAGTTACTGGGAGCTGAGAAAAAAATCTACAACTTTTTTCTTTCCTGGGGCACAAGGTCCCACTCAGTTAAAAATAAATCAAGCCAAAGATCATCCATTGGATGATCTGCATGATTTAGTAGAGTGAGACAGAATTGTGTATGGTATTAGCAGTGATTAAACAAGTTTAGATTACCAAAAGAGTCACATTTAATGTAGAAGTTGTAGCAAGGGAGTCATTTTGTTGAAATGTGTAACAAGAAAATAAACAAATCTAGATTCAAAAGACCATGTATTACAACTCAAGTAATGAAGGTTAATTAAATGAGCACAACTTGCTTTGGAAATATGTATTGTGAGAATTGTATTCAAGAAAAAAGTACAAACATTATACAACTAGAAATTAAGTTGAGTCTAGGAGAAAAAGCTCAAAATTAGTAATCAACTTGAAATTTAAACTAGGCACTAAAGCAGAATATAGCATGATGTCTATTCAGCATTCAAAGCAATGTTCTAATAGAGTGCAACCTGAAGTAGGTCTTGCATAAAGTTGTCACTTATTCTGAGGATCTTGTAAACTGAATGGTTAGAATGTGCTTATGCATGAATATAAGAAGAAATAAATACAAGATTCAATTTCAATTAGTTGATATTGCAAGTGCTCCTTCTATAATTGGCTGGGCTGCCTGTCTTGTTAGAGGCCTAGCATGGTGAAAATAATTCATAGTATGAATGCAGAGTTACTGTGTGTATCAATAATATACATGTATGTGTGTGTGTGTGTGTGTGTGTGTGTGTGTGTGTGTGTGTGTGTGTGTGTGTGTGTGTGTATACATATATATATATATATATATATATATATATATATATATATATATATATATATATATATATATATATATATATATATATATATATATATGTGTGTGTGTGTGTATATATATATATATATATATATATATATATATATATATATATATACACACACACACACACACACACACACACACATACATACATATATATGTATTCAGTATGGTGAGAAACTTATCAAAGACTTGTTTACTATGTTTGGCGTTAACCTGCGACACCGTGCAGACTACAGCTGAAAATAAAACACATGGAGAAAGTGATTCTGATTCAGAAATAGACACAGCCTCACAATCTAAAAAAAGATAAAACAACTTATCAGTCTAAATAATGCATGGGTTAACAGCATGGTTACTGTAATGAAAACAGACAATTCACAAGAACTGAATAAGGCTGTAAAATAGAGCAATACCATTTAGTTCAACCAACCAAGTAGCTTCTGTCATGCCAGAAGCAAAGTATTTTTTGTGCTTGTCACATATCAAGGACGTTGGCAAAAAAAGCCTGATAAAGAAAGGTCCAAGTTGTGTACATTTAATTCGCTTAAGAAGGGAGAAAATTTAGGACTTAACATGCTATTTCATCATCAGTGAGAGTGCTTCAGAGGGCAGTTGTACAGATAAATAGGACCTGATGTTACCAGCAGCATAACTGAATATATACTGGTATGGAGCAAAATCAAACAGCAGCAGCATCATTTGAGGCTGAGTTACTCAAAGGCTTATAGAGTAAAACCACACTGAACAAGAGTAAGCATGAAATCAGTTACAGAGCTGGCATATATGAGCTGTGTTTTATCAAAAAGGCTGAGTCATGATGGAGAGGACAATCAAGTTCTTATGAGATTTCTAGGAATTATGTATATATTTCTACATTTATTTTGAAGCTGTTGGATGCAAGTTTCCTGTTATGGAAATTACTGAAGCATTACGTGGAACAGAACTGGAGGAAAAGTAAGAAGGTACATTTGCAATAGGTTCATAGGTAGTTACTAGGCATGCAGTCCAAGAGACCATTAAAGAGCATAGCTCAAATTCCCAATTGCCCTAAGGAACTGTCTGGTTAGGTGACTTGCTCAAGGCCGCACAGTAGGCAAATAAAGGCTGAGGGAATCACACTATGTTGCACAAGAAGGACTGGCCTTAATCCTCTTTGCCGGCTGTCAGGCAAATGCTTAAGCAGTAAATGAAGCACTCATACTGAATTATTTTCAGATTTGAATAATTCAGCTACATTACAAGTATATAGGAAGCTAAGTCACCTGCTTATGGGTCAGCAGTCCTTACAGAATGCCAGAGGCCATATGCTGAGACACAAGCTACTTGGCATAGTATATAAATATGAAAAATTCCAATAACTATATGGGAAAGTTGTGGAAGAAAAGTACAGTTTTATACTTATCATAAATGTAGATGTTCGAGTGTACACCCTGCTGCAGTCATCACACTTGGGTTATCCTGTCGTCTGGCGGTCCCGCAGTCAGCCGGAATTCCAATGTCTTGGTCCGGCGTTGGTTGCTGTCGCTTCTTCCCTGACGTCAGTGCGCCAGGGGTATAAATAATGCATAACGCCATTTTCTTCAGTTTTTCTTGCCCCAGATGTCAGGTGCCCCCAAAAAGGTGGTCAGTATTTAGTACCAAATTAAGTAATTTTTGCACAAACACAAAATCCCTCCAGCTATAAGCAAACACATCAGGAAGGTAATGTAGAGATTTTAGCCAGTCAGATCAGAGGGGATGGAGGGAGGGTAACCTGGACTGCAGCAGGGTGTACACTCGAACATCTACATTTATGATAGGTACAAAACTGTACTATGTTCATCGTGTTACCCTGCTGCAGTCATCACACTTGGGTAGAATCCCAAAGCTAAGGAAAGGTGGAGGAGTTATAGAGGGTTAGAGGAGGCTAGAAGGCCCTGCAGAACTGCATTGGCGAAGCCAGCTCTAGTCTTAGAGTAAAGTGGTAAGTGATAGTGTTTGGTAACGGTGTGTACTGAACTCCAAGTTGCAACTTCCAAAATCTCCTTGGTAGGAACCCCCCTGAGGAAGGCTGTAGATGTAGCTGTTGCCCTCGTAGAGTGGGGCCTAATGGTAGCAGGAACTGGTTTTCCATGATGGGTATAGCAAAAACGAATGCAATGTCCTATCCATTTTTAAATGGTTTGTTTTGATATGGCCTTCCCTTGTGAAGCTGTAGCATAGGATACAAAGAGCTGGTCAGATTTTCTGAAAGCCTTAGTTTTATCCAAGTAGTAACGAAGTTGCCTGTGACTGTCCAAGGAATGCAGGAGTCTTTCTCCTTTGTTCTGTAGATTTGGGAAGAAGGTGGGTAAGTGGATGGTTTGATTTAAAGCCACACTGGAAACTACCTTAGGCATGAAGGAAGGATTAGTTCGTAGAGAAAGTCTGTCTTGATGGAAAATGAGGAAAGGTTCCACTGCCATTAGTGCCTGCAGCTCTGAGACTCTTCTAGCTGAAGTTATTGCTAGTAGCAGGGCAGTCTTCCATGATAGAAAGTGTAGATCTGCAGAGAAAGCTGGTTCAAAGGGAGGTAGCGTAAGTTTTTCTAGAACAAAATTGAGGTCCCATGTTGGTGTCTGAGGAACTGCCTTAGAAGTGGAAGCGAAAATAAGGGTGGATCCGTGTTGTAGTGGGCTAAAATAGCTGATGCATGGATTTTAATGGAAGAAAAAGAAAGTCCTTTGTGCAACATCTCAGTTAAATACTGTAGAATCTGAGGCATGTGAGGCTGAAGTGTGTTTTGGCCTTTAGCTTGGTTCCAGGCGCAAAACCTTTTCCATTTATCCGAATAGGCCTTCCTGGTGCTGGGCCTCCTAGCTTCCAAAATAACATCCATAATTGCTTGGGAAAGAGGAGCTGGCTGGATGCTTAGGTGATTTGCCATGCAGCCAGATTTAAGGTTTTGAGCTGGCTGTGAAGAATCTGATTGTTTTGCTGTGTGAGCAAATGGGCAATTTGTGGTAAAATCCAAGGTGGGCCCTGGGCCATATACCTCAATAGTGGGTACCAGTGCTGGCGTGGCCAGTCTGGGGCTATGAGTATCAGTCGTGGTCTCTCCTTTCTGACTTTCAGAAACACCTTTGTGAGGAGAGGCAATGGAGGGAAGGCATATACTGTCAGGTTTTTCCAACTGAATGAGAGTGCATCCACTTTCCAAGCTAGATGGTGAAGTGTCCTTGTACAAAATTTTGTTAGTTGATAGTTTTGAGGACTGGCAAACAGGTCTATGTCTGGAAGGCCCCATTTTTGAGTTATCATTGCAAATACTTGTGGATCCAGTTTCCACTCGTGGGGGTCCATGATGTTTCTGCTGAGGTCGTCTGCCAATGTGTTTTTTTTCCTGGCAGGAATTGAGCTTGTAACTGAACTTGGTAAGCCAGAGCTGTGTTCCACAAGGTCATTGCTTGCCTGCAAAGAGGGTAGGAGTGTGTACCCCCTTGTTTGTTTATGTACCACATTACTGTGGTGCTGTCCGTCCTTATTGTAAGTTGTCCTGGATGTAATAGATTCTTGAAGGCTGTCAGAGCATTTTGTACAGCAAGCATCTCTTTTTGATTGATGTGCAGATTCCTTTGATCTGCAGTCCATACGCCTTGAACGCACTGTCCTGCCATGTGTGCCCCCAGTTGTAGTCCGATGCATCTGTTGTCATAGTTTGCCTGGCTGGGGGCAAGGTGAAAGGCTGACCCTTGTTGAGGTGACATGCCTGTGACCACCATAGAAACTCCTGTTGTAGGCAGGGAATGAGAGCTATCATTGTGTCCAAGCTGTGGCTGTGTTGAGACCATACGCTTGTTAGGTACCACGGTAATTTCCTCATATGCAGCTTTGCAAATGGTATTAGCAGTATGCAAGATGCCATGAAGTCCAAGGCCGGCAGAATTTTTCTTGCAGGTAGTTGGGTCTTTGTTGCCATTGTTTTGAAATATAGAGTCAGTTGTAGTTGTTTGTCTTGCGTCAGATAAGCCTTCTGGGCCGTTGTATTCAAGCTGGCACCCAGGAATGTCATGTTTTGTGAGGGTACTAGTTTTGATTTCTTTTCGTTTACTGTGTACCCCAGGCAACTTAGAAGATGTTTTACAAAAGCCAGATGTTGTAAGAGTATGTCCTTGCTTTCTGCTTGGATGAGGCAGTCGTCCAGGTATGGGTATATTTGAATTCCTCTTTGTCTGTACTATGCAATTACTGGTGCCAGGCATTTTGTGAAGACCCTGGGCGCAGTAGGTAAGCCAAAGGGCAGTGCAGAGAATTGGTAATGGGTTGAACCTGCAATGAAACGGAGGTATCTTCTGCAACTTTGTCTGATAGGGACATGCAGGAATGCCTCCTTGAGGTCCAACGTTACTAGCCGTGCTTTCTTGCCCAACATGGGAAGAAGCTGCTGTAGTGTTAGCATCTTGAATTTGGGTACTTGTAAGAAGGTGTTTAGAATTGAAAGGTCCAAAATTGGTCTCCAGGCATTGTCCTTTCTGGGAACTAGAAAGAGTCTTGAGTAAAATCCTTGGCCTTGCTCTGGAGTAGGTACCAGTTGAATGGCTCTCATGTTCATGAGAGCTGTAATTTGTTTTTGTGCCTCTGCCCATTGATTTTGTGGCAGGTTTGACATTCCTCTTTTCATTGGCAAGGTGTGAAAATGGAATCTGTATCCTCATGAAATTATGTCTAGGACCCATTTGTCCTTTGTGACAATGTGCCAGTTGTCTGAAAAAAGTGCGAGATTTCCTCCCAAGGGGGCTGCCAAGAGAGTGTTGCTTGGCCAGATGAGGTGCAAGTCATTGAGTTTGCCTTCTGGTAGTTTGGGACCTGTCTTCTCCTCCCTTCTGTGTTGCAGTGCCCCATTGTCGAGGTTTGTACTGGGCTTGTGGTTGCCCTCTGCCTCTTGGACGTCTGTATTTACCCCTCTGTGTTCTGTCAGTAGCTGGAAAGGACCAATTTTTTGTTGGCCAATTTCTGCTGAAGCGAGGGGGCTGTACCTGTAGAAAATCTTTGACTGTCTGCATAGATTTTGCCTTATCCTCCATTTTCTTTAAGACTTCTTCTGCTTTAACTCCAAAAAGAACATCCTGCTGTAAGGGAGCATCTAGAAGCTTTGCTTTAACATGATCAGGCAGAGTTTGTTCCTTTAACCAAGCATGCCTAAGTATAACAGACCCAGTGACAGCTGCTCTGCAGGAAGCCTCCAAAGAATCAAAACCACATTGTAAAGTATGTTTGCCCACCTGTTCATTTGCATGTAACAAATCCTGCATTTCTTTCAATTCAGACTGTTGAGGGAATGTGCTCATTTTTTGTTTTAACTGAGACATTAGAAATTGCTAATATTTTAGCATGTGAAATTGGCAATTTAGTGCCCTCATAGCTAGAGTGGCTGAGGTGTAAACATTTTTCCCCCACCTGTCTAGTGCTCTGGAGTCCCTTTCAGAGGGTACAGGATTTTTTGCCATAGAAGCCTTAGCCCCTTTGGGACCCTGGGAGATAGTCTCTGGATCAGCAACAGGGCTTTTATAAAGGAATTTGTGGGAATCAGGCACTCTATAGTATCTGTCAGGTTTGGCTGGAGCAGGAGGCAGAGAATCTGGGTTCAAACTGGATTCTAAGTAAACATCATCCACAATGTCTAAAACTGGGGGATGGCAAGTGGTCTGTGCTGGGGGGAGTAAAAGAAACTCTCTGAGCCTTTTCTTTGAGTCAGAGTAGTCCTGACCTTCCCAGTGAAAATGTTCCCTCATAGTGTGTAAAGTTTCCCCAAAGGAGTAGTCTTCAGGGGGAGAAGCTGAGGGAATAGAATCCTCAGCATCAGAATCTTCATAAGGGGAGAAGGAGTAATCTTGGTCCTCAGAGGAGCCTGAGGAAATAGACACTTGTTCAGAGGAGGCATAATCTTCCTCTTGTCTAGGCCTTTTGTCGGGTGGGGGCCTCTGATTAAAGAGATCAAATCTTCAGCCATTTTGAGCATCTGTTTCTTAGGCATGGGCCCTTGAACTGGAGACTGAAGTGCAGTCTTTTTAGGTTTAATAGGAGTCTTATTCTTAGGATACGTTTTTATGGCGAGCGTCGTCGGTCTGAAGATGCCTTCAGAAACCGAAGGTGTTTCTGCAGCACCGACATCTTTATCAGCAGTGTCGTCGGTAGGGGCTAAACAAAATGGCTGTGTTGGCCTAGTACTCTCCGCCAAAAGCTCCGAAGCAGTCCCGGGTTCCAGATCTGTGGTAGTCAAGGGCTGCGTCGGAGCCTCACTGAAGACCAGTGAACCGGAGACCGGACCAGCCGAGGCCTCAGAGTCCGGCTTGGGTCTAGGCTGCCTGTCCTTGCGTATTTTGTGCACGCCGGTAGTTGGTTGCTCCGACGGCATAGTGTAGTTAAATTTTCTACTGAAGTAATGTCGTGCAAAATCAAAGCGTCTTTTTATAGTATGCTTATTAAACCTAGCACAAAAACGACAACCAGTGACGTCATGGTCTAGGCCTAGGCAAGGTATGCAGTAAGAATGAAAATCCTTATGAAGTATTTGCTTCCCACAAGAAAAACAATTGTTAACTTTTTCTGACATCGGTCTGAGGCAAGAAAAGTTTCCCCAACGGGGGTACTTAGCTTTATTGAAGACTTCGGATCTGAAATTCGACTTCGAAAATCTCAGGAGTCGGCCAACTGGCACTTGCAAACTGCTTCTGCTTCGGGCACCGCGCGGCAAGAAAGACTGAAGAAAATGGCGTCGGATGCATTATTTATACCCCTGGCGCACTGACGTCAGGGAAGAAGCGACAGCAACCGACGCTGGACCAAGACTTTGGAATTCCGGCCGACTGCAGGACCGCCTGACGACAGGATAACCCAAGTGTGATGACTGCAGCAGCGTAACACGATGAACATCAGAGTGTAATAACATACACAATACATTTTTACTTAAGTTCTTATACAGGGTATCATCAAAACTGCAAACGACGTTGATCAGACTACATAAGTATGAATTAAATGTGAATTATAACTTGAGCAAGGAAACGCATACATCAGATATGCTAGGTCATTTGCATCTACCATAGAAAAAAAGAGTCATATGGGGAATAAACTAGAATGAAGTGGATAACTTTACAGTTACTTGTGGCAAAAGAGAAGACAAAATTCTTTCAGTGGCAACTGGAGTGAAGAAATGCTTCCAGACTTATCAGAACTACAGCTTATTGTTTTATGATGTTTAAAGTAGAAAAGGCAAGTGACTGATCAGCAGAGTATGAAAGAAAGGTTGGCAAGACTACATGTGCATTTTGTAAGTGTTAAAGAGGATTTGATGCATTATACTGATCAGGGACACTGATAGAAGTATAGTAAGAAAAAAATCTTTGTGCAGTGCGTATCATAGCAACAATCCAAGAGAGAACAAGACTGCTTACATAATACCTGAAAGACAGAGAAGAAAGGTTTTATTTCAGTTAATAGAATTGTCTTCTTCTTTTCGGCTTTTTCCAGTTAGGGGTCGCCACAGCGGAACTCCGGTCCGCTAATGATTGGCAGTAGATTTTTAAGGTGCCGAGGTGCCAGCCCGACACCCAACCTTCAACAAATATGCTTGATTATTCAAACTTTACTACCATTGTGAAGTTACAAGACACAAGTGTTGGCATTACTAATGTACATAAAGTGTACTTCTGTGACTCAAAATACCTGATGTGGTTGTGTTATACAATGAGCCAAAATATGCAAGTGTGGATGGGATTCAAGAGATTTCCAGAGCAATGAGAATTTAAACATGTCACCTCTAGCCCAAACTACTAACACTCCTATGGCCAAGTTGAGAAAACAGATCAAATTGTGAATTCAAGAAGGTAATTTAACACATTAATAGTGACTGTCATGTAGATGCTCATCTAGCTTTGTTGAAATAAATACTTCCAAGCAAGTTGTATACCTATCACCTACTCAGCGACAGATAAGTTACAGATTAAAGAATAGACTACCTACCTTTACCTTTCCTAAATTCAATATGAATGTCTAATTTCATTACAGAACAGAATAAAAACAAACCAGTCTAGACAAAACGCACAAAATAAACAATCTATTTTCTTCGAAAGATGGGAAATGAGTGACGGTCAAAGTTCAAATGAAAAGCAGCTAGAAGGATTTGGTGCCAAGAGGTGTAAGCAGGCGAGATCTTTCGCTCATAATAAAGATGGAAAGCTACTGAAAAGAAACCTGAGACATTTGTTCAAAACAAATATATCCCATACAAACTGTGACAAGTACAAAAACTGTGTTTATGAAACATCCACCAAGAGCTGTCTAAAAGTGTTGAAAGAGCTATCAAAGAAGGCATCTACAGAGGCATTTCCAGAAGTAGAAGTGGATAACTAAGAACTGTTCATATGAATTGAGAACAACCCAAAAGACTTTCTAAAGGAGGCGTTCCCTGATGTTGTTCCTGGTATATTAACAAGCAGCAGGACAGACCACAGACTCTCAGAAATTTGTAAAATATGGTAGCTTATTTAGAAAGTCAGCAAATACTCAAATAACTGCAAGGACAGGAAAAGTGCCAAATAGTACTGAATAGCTTTGAAATCTCCCTCTGCTGTATATACCGATAAAATATTTCACCTCTGTAACTGAAATACTGAATAAAACTAAAACAAAAAGAATACTGGAATTTCCTAGCATTATGAAACAAAATAATGTTTGTTTTGAAGTGCATAAATGTTTATTAACAGTGCAATGCTATGAAGTACATAAATGTATAAAGTGTGTATGTGTGTATGTGTGTCTCTCAATTATTGCCTTTCAGACATCCTAATATATGAAATATTACATTAGTGACTGGTATGGGAGTGACATTATGATGACAGGAAGGAGGTTGATCATCAGTGCTGCTACTGACCCCAATTTAGGAATGACACTAGGAAGAAAATGAATGGGGGAGTAATCTTCCATACTGCTAGAAATATAGATATGAATATGGACTAAGGAAAGCTGAATGTTTGAATTCATCTTTGATGTCACTAACCCGTATTGTGAATGATCAATTTCTTTCATTTATGTATTCATTTTTTTCCCTGGCTGGATGAGCTGATAAAGGAAACCCTTCTCAGTCATGACTTATGTTAAAGGAGGTACACATATAACATACAAGAGTACAGAAGCTAAAGAGTTCATGCACTGCAGAACTTCAGTTATGTTTGTTACTTTTGATGATATTATGGAACTGAAACAATAAACAAGCAGCACGCATATTAAAATACTATAAACCAAAATGTATGTAACAAGTTAAATTGTATAAAACATATCCAGCTGTCTTAACAGTAAACAATTACAGTTCACAAGAATGATGTGCCCCATTACATTCCCAAGTAAACTAGCTCTTCTTTGTTCTTTGTAATGGTGATGCAACTTGTTCCTAAAAGCCCGGTGATGAGATAGTCAGTTGCAAACTGCAAGCTTTAGGATACAGAAGGACTTTGGTTCCTGACAGGTTTATTTTCTGGTATAAAAGGATAGCTGTCTCTTTATCAAGTGATTTTGTTTAGGAATACAGCGAGTCCATATAACACAGTTTGTGAGTTAAGTTTGAAAGAAGGGACATAACAGTGCTGGGACTTGAATTTGTGTACTAGGGAGGCAATCACTCAGCCCTAGAAAGGGTAACACAGCAATGTTCATGGTCATGAAACAGGGAAATGAAGCAGCAGATTTGGTATTGAGTAATATGAAGTGCTATCTGTCTGCCCTACAGTGATGACTGGTAGACTGTACTAACAAAGCTTTAAGTGCCTTTATAGACACAGTCATGCAAGCCTGAGGGAGTGCTTAAGTGTGGGGATTAAACATCAGCTCTGTACTTAGTAATACACCTACACATCAAAATTCTGTAACATGTTTTAGTAAACTACTTTGAATATCAGGCATACGTAACTTCTACAGTTTCTTCAGTCGCTGAAGGGTTCCAAAGAAAGTGTTATTCAGTATGAGGGCTCAAATAGCTAGAAAGCCCAGCTGTAAGACCCTCTGAAGTGAACAGAGTTTGGAAGTCTTTTAATTTAAAAAGTAAACCTCTAGAACAGGTCACTGGAAGGTCTTTGACATCAATTAAGCATATTAATAAAAAGTGGAGGTCAATGGAGCTCTAAATAACTCTTGACATTTACAATTTAGAGTTACTTATTGATACAGAAAAGACAATATCAGACAGAGAGACTGCTTCCTAATTAACTACATGTAGCAGGTAAGCATCCAGAGACTTAGCAGTTGTGACAAAAAGGACTGGCTGATACTAAGACTTTTTGTGTGCTCTTAGTACCACCTTCCAATTCTTGTTAACTATCAGCCCTCTCCAATCCATCAACCCATTCATTCTCCACAGGGCAAGAGCTAATCCTAGTGGCCATAATTTAAGCACCCATCAGGGTTTTTTCCACAAGGCTCTAACCCCATTTCTTGGTGGGATAGGACACAGATGTTTTAAGCAAAAAATAAAAAAATATATAATCAGGAAACTCTGCCTTACCACTGGATCAGTTACTGCAGAAAAAGTGTGGTAACAGTATACTAGTTTAAAGTCTGACAAGTTGGATATTTTTTTTTGTGCAAAACAAGGAACAGCTGCACTGAGCAAAGGTCTGATGAATACATTAGTTCAGTTGCCAAACTGTACAAATGTGTAGTCAGAGGGTAGGATGAGTAACAAGGAAACACCAATGAACACTTGTGTGTACCAAACACTCAGAAAATGCACAAAACACCCAAAGTCAAATCAGTCCCCAAATTCAATGAGAAAACACTGCAGGTAAGAATATATAAAAGATAAACCAATTTATTACTGCCAGTTTAGCACTTTCATCCTGTAGTTAATTACCATCTGTTTTCATCAGAACTAACAGTCACAAAAGATATCATACTTAAATTTACTCTCCCATCTGTCACATGCTTTAAATCAGCCAATCTAGAACAGGTACAAGCCAATAGCCAATCTAGAACAAGTACAAGTCAATGTAATATTAAAAGTCCTTATACCGTGAAACTCTCTGCAAACTTAATCCATAAAATTAAAATAAAAAAAAAGAAAAATAGTCATATTGATATTATCCTTTACCCTCTGAGTAGGGGGTTAAATTCATAGTTGTTATAAATCATAACTTATCTGCTCTCATTCTTAAAATGGTAATAACAGATGTGTTGTTATAGGGTTGGACATACCATTTAATCAGAGTTACAAAATCAACTTATATTCTATTCATTCCTCCTAGGCTTCCACTCTTGGGTTCATAGAACTACTTCTAAAATAACAAACTAAAATGCTTCAAAACTACTACTACAGTTACTAACATTCCTGTACAAGACATTTTTCAAGCTGTTGTTCTTAATATCATTTAAATGTTGATAAATTCTCCTATGAAAAGTGCATTCTATCTTTCCAATACAGAATGCAACACAGAGATTGCACAAATCCAAATACACCAGTCCTTTAGATGAACAATCGCCATCAGCACAAAACATGGTAGTCCAAGATTAACTGGAAATTACCAACTTATCGCTTTATGAAATGTGTGGGCACTGCTTACAATTACTACATTTCCTGGTTCCTATCTTCATTTTATTCTTCATTACAGAAATAACTCCTTCCAGGAGTTCCTAAATATTCCTTCTTTTTCTGTACATGAACAATGTGGTATCACCCATCATACTGTAAAGATGTTCCAGTTTTTAACCACTACATTCTTGGCATCCCTGGAAATAGAATTGTATTCAATCACCAAAGCTATTGTAATATAATGTGTGTCCTTAGAATTATTACAGAATTCTTCATCCCTTACTTTAGTCCAGTCTAAACCCTTACCAAGGCGCAGGGTACATTTGTTCCCCCAACCATTATTAACTTCCTTACTCGGTATGTTCAAAAATTAGTATGGGTTCCCTCTTTCAGCGAACATGGCCAAAACTTTATGTTTCTCTATTACAAATATCACAAAGTCAGACACCATTTGAGCCATTCTCACCAGTTGCCCCTTAACTAGACTTTTCTTAAATCAAATAAGGTGACAACTGTCAAAATGTAAATAACTAATAGAAAAGGTGGTCTCGCTGTAAATGTTAGAGTCAAAGCCATGGGACTTCTTAGTAATCAAGACATCAAGAAAATTCATAGATACCAGATAAAATTGGTGGGTAAATTTTAGGAACTAGTACACAGTTAACAAATAATAGTAATTTACTTTCTGTGCCTGCCTACAAAACAAAGGTGTCATCCAAGAAGCTAATAGTTTCCAACTTCCAACTACTGACATATTCTGCTCACCAGATGTAGCTCTTCTCCCATGACCACATTACCACATTCCCAAACACTGAGGCAAAAGGTGACGGACCCTATGGCCACCCCTTTAATTTGTTTAAAATATTTCCCTTCAAGTAAGATAAAATTGTTATTCGAGACAATCTCCATGAGTTCATTTGGAGTCCTTTAATAAATAGCTGTTATTAAGATAAAAAATACTTTAAGGACCTGTCGATATATGTGTCCAGCTGGTATGTTTTTGAAGTCTGTGCAGCCACAGTGGGTCTAAAAGGTGGTTCCAAAACATCTTTATGTACTTTTGGGATGGCAGACAAAGTAGGAACTATTAGGTGTAGATTCATCAAGAAATTATAAACTGATGGGGTGATTATTCTCTGCATCAAGCTGTCATTTAGGGTTAAGTTTACTCTACAACAGGCTATACAGAACTCATTACGAGATATAGGGAAGTACCTTTCTGTATCCATCAATAATGTGTACATTTTATTTACATATTCCATAGTATCAATACCAACCCCTTCCTCTTTACTGGGTTTCATAACCATAATAGAGGGGGTTGTTAATTAAGGATGTTAGTAGGGCCCTTTACTCCTCAAGTAAATTACAATGAAGAAAAGATTCACTTTTCTCTTTATATAATCTGTAAAAGTAATTTTCTTGACTTATTATTTGCAAATATGTTAGGCAGAATAGGTCATAATGCCTTTGAGTTCACAGTAATTACAAATTCACATTTAAAACATCTCGCTAAGATTATGATTATTTTGATAAAACCAAATTAATGCAGCTAGTGATTGCCTTCCCTATCAGAGATTGACATCAGAGTACAGACAAAGTGAACAGGATAGGGGCATCCTAAATGAAAGACCTGCACTGGTTGAGTTCAGTTGAATCTAGAACAGAAGCCGCTGTTAAAAAATGGATAACTGGTAGGGCAGATAGAATACTGAATGATAATTATATGAGTCAATCAGAGGTCAGAAAAGATTGGGAAGAAACATTAGATATGCACTTCATAAAGAAATAATGGGAGGTCATATGCTTGGCCCTCAAATAAGTAAGAATATCTAGAAGATTTACGATTTTTGCCTGAAGTGTTTGCAAAGATACATTTACACCCCAAGCATGCTCCAAATATTTTTTCCTCAGGTAGATAGCAAATGTTGGAGGTGTGATGGAGAAGAAAGAGGTAACGGGAAACATATGTTTTGGGAGTGAAATGAGTTGGTAGACTTTAAAAGTTTCCTACAGAGTACTCTGTCAGGAATACTGTGTGAGCAAATGGGTGTAACTAAGCAAATTATTTTTTGAGCTGGAATGCAGGATCTGAATTGTCCAGACATTAAGTTTAATTTTAGTGGCTGCCAAAATAGCAACTGCTAGAGAATGGAAATCTAAATCAAAACTAGCTATACCTGAAGTATTAAATATTGTAACAAAGATAAAGGAAATGTGATCTTTAGAAAAGAGTAGGAGTAAATTAAATGAAAAAAAATGGAAATCGTGGGAACAACACATGCAGAAAATGTTTTGGAGGAGGAACGAGGTTTAAGAGAAGGCAAGAATTGAATATTTTTTGTAATGTTGCTTAAATTATAGGCTATATAGCAATATATGTGATGTATAATGTTTGTAAATGTGAACATGTTAGTATGGTTTGATTACTTTATACAAATGTAAACTTGCCTACGTAACAAGTGATAAGTCAATCAAGGTATTTAAAAACAAATTATTTGATTTAACCACAACTGAGGTCATAAACTCATTTGATCTAGGAAAAGTCTTGATGGTTTGGTTAATATGTGGGATACGTCTGAGCACATATGCTGTGAACATTTAAATCAGTGCAGACAAACTATAAGCAGGAAAAATGAGACCTACTTACTCTGTTGGTAGAGTACAACACATTTTAAATTATTGAAGAAAAAAAGGAAGAACTTTAGTATACAGAAGAGATATTAGACTGCTTACTAGGAGACCAAAAGTATGAAGAACATTTTTTGTCTAATGTCACAGCAAGGAAATGTTTCTTCAGTGCATCCTTTAAACGATGTTATTTCATGGTTATGTCCCTTTAAGTTGGAAGTGCGCAGATGTTATAACTATTCACAAGTGTGGTTCAGTGGATATTATCTCCAGTTATAGGCCAATTAGTCTAACTCCCTTGGTGGGTTATTGTTTTGAGAGATGTTTACTATCCTTCTTGACTATTTATTTAAAGGACTGTCTTTTGAATCTGTTTCAACATAGTTTTACCTATAATACAGCAACATTTACTAATCTGACAACTTTTTTTGTGATCTTGTTACTTTGGCCTTGGATCAGGGTTCATGTGTTGTTGTTGCTGTATACATATACATATACATATATATATATATATATATATATATATATATATATCATTCTAAGGCTTTTGACATTAATCTACATTATATAATTATTGATGCAATGCACGAAAAGCTGATAAATCCGTACAGAACACATTCGGTCTTCAACTGGCTGTGTGTGTGAGGAAGCTGTGAGTTAGAATTAAAAATTCGCTGTCTAACTGGGATGACATGATTGAAGGGGTCCCACAAGGCTAATTTCTGGGTTTAATGTTATTTAAGATATTTTTCCCAGATGCCAAACCATTCCTCTACATGGATGGCAAAATTTGTTGATGATATCAAATGTATGCAAGTTATAACATTATCAAGGGATAGAAGAATTTAATCTGTACTTGAGTAAAGTAGCTTTTTTGTTAAATTATAGCAGATTCAATACTAATAAAGATAAATGTAGGGTCTTTTACTTTGACAAACTTAGTTTGGATGTCAAGATGAAATTAGGAAGAACAGTTTTATCACATTTGTTAGGGCGGCCACGGTGGTACACCGGTTAGTGTTGCCACCTCACAGCAAGAGGTTCGATCCTCGGCTGGGGTGCCTTCTGTGCGGAATCTGCATGTCCTCCCTGTGGTTGCGTGGGTTTCCTCCGGGTGCTCTGGTTTCCTCCCACATCTCAAAGACATGCTGTAGGTGGATTGGACGCTCTAAATCGGCCCTAGGTGTGAGTGAGTGTGTCTGTGCCTTCTGTGGAAGGTTGGGTGCCGGGCTGGCAACTTAACACCATAAAACTCCACTACCAATCATGAGCGGACAGGTGATCCACTGTGGTGACCCCTAACCGGGAAAAGCCGAAAGAAGAAGAAGGAGTTTTACCACATTTGTTGGAATATAAGGATTTGGGCATTAGAATTTGAAATAATTTTCAGTTCAGATCACATGTCCAAATAATTAAAACCAAAACACCCAAAGTAGTAGCATTAATGTTTAAGAACTTTGTTTCAAAGAATATATAATTATTTTAAAAATTATTTATTGGATGTGTTTGACCTGTTATGGAATATAATATGAAATTTGGTGGATACATCATAGGGGAGTTATTTACTTTGGAAGAAATACAGAGGAAATTTGCAAACAGAATTTCTAGGTTGAAAAAAATCTTCCATATCAAGCTGGATTGGAAGTTTTAGGTCTTTTTTCATAAGTTATAGGTTAATGTGAGAAAGTTGTGTCTATCTTTATTGGGCATTCAGGAATGAGGTGCTCTGATTATTACTAAGTAGTATGCAGATCATATTCAAATTACTAGCAGGTGTAACTATTTATTTAAAATTGGAAGTTGAAGAACTGCTGCCAGAGCAGAATCACTACCACATTCTATGGTATGTATGTGGAATAAACTCCCTCTATAATTAGACAGTCTGAATCATTACATCTATTTAAAAAACATCCTGACAACTGGATTGATACTAAGGTTTATACATTTATATTGGAGCCTGCAGTTCAATTGGAATTTTGCACAAGTGCATTTTTTCAAACTATTGAAACTATTGGAGCTATGCCTTTTCAAAGCTATAAATCAAAGCACTGGTAGGGGAATACAAGTAATTTTTTTCTTTACGGTAATTAACCCTGAGGTGTTGAAGAGGATGTGCATACCATCCTTAAAATGGCGTGCTAAATTTAATTTCCTAATAAATATTTCAAATTCCATTAAAAGCTTAGCTGGATCCTTGGGGGTATCTACTAGGGACAAAATTAAGATCCCTTTCAAATAAGTTGAAAAACTGGAGATTAATATTGATCCTACAATAGTTAAAATGCTGAAACCTTTTCTCACCCACATCACTTCTTCATGTTGGGGGATGAGGGAAAACTTATTTAACAACTCCGTTTGTCCCCTCCTCTTCCCCTTCTCCTTCCCCTGTTTCTACATTTTCTGTTGTTGTGTTTCCCACAAAATGTCTCCTTCACTGTAGTATCTTCCACTGCCAGGAAACCCCCTAATTCTGATGGTTTGCTAGTTTCTCCAAGCAGCAAACGGTAGGATATTCTAAAGGATCTGATGTTTGAAAGGACCCCTGTTTCTCTTGGCCTTCAGTACAAATGGGGATGTGTCCATATGAATTAACCTCTAAATTCCCCATTGTTAATGGTACCCCTATTACTTGATACCTAGTCAAATTTTTATTGTTACATTCTTGAATAATCTTACAATGTTTATCAACCTTAACATAAGCATCATGAAAGGAACTCTTACAAGAATTAAATAAATCATTAACAATATTATTGTGCAAATTATTGATTTCCACTTTGTGTTTATCCATTAAGTACTCATTTTCTCTAATAGGGATCTTCATGAACTCTATTCTGTGCCCATAAAACATGCCCATTTGGATGAAAGGGAGGGGTGTAGTAGTATCTAATAATTTTAAGGGTATAAATGATTTTATGAGAGCTTTGTTAACTGAATAAAATTCTTTTTCCAGGGATGTCATGACTGTAGTAGGTAAAAACCGGAACATCTTTCAGGGTAACCCTGATTTACACAATATGATGGTGACACCGTATGGCTCGTGTACAGAATGTTAAGGAACTCCTGGAAGAAGTTAAATCTATAATGATGGAGGGAACCAGGAAATTTTGTAGTTTTAAGCAATGCCCACACATTTTGGAAGGTGAGAATTTTTAGCGAATCTTGGACTACCATATCGCCTGTGGATGGCAATGTTTCATCTAAAGGACTGGTGTATTTGGTTTTGTGCAATGCCTCTGATGCATTCTGTGTAGGAAAGATGGAGCGCACTTTTCACAAGAGAATTTATGAACAATTAAATATTACCTAAGAACAACAACTTAAATAGTGCCTTATACATGCATGTTACTAATGGTAACATTTTTAAATCATTTCAGTTTACTTTAGAAATAGTTACATGGTAACGCTCTGCATCCTTTTCTTAGTTTGTTTGAAGAAATAGTTTTTATGAACCCAAGAGGAGGATCATGAGAGGAATACATAGTAAGAAGTTGATTTAGCAACTCCGATTAAAAGCTACATCAAATCTTGGCTTAAATTATAACACATCTATTTTTACCATTTTAAGAATGAGATCAGCTAAGTTATGATTTATAGCAACTGTGATTTTAGCCTCTTAATTGGAGGGCAAAGTATAATACCAGTATGTCTGCTGTTTTTCATTTTTTTTCCTTTTTAATTTGTTAATTTTAATTTTATGTATTGATCTTGTACAGAGTGTTTAACAGCATAAGGAATTTTAATAGTGCATTGGTTTCCACTTGTTCTTGATTTACAGCATGTGATGGAAGGAAGAGTGAATTTAAGTGTAGTATCTTTTGTGTCTGTTATTTCTGATGAAGCCTGATGGTAAGTAACCACAGGAAGAAAGTGCTAAACCGTCAGTAATATATTGGTCTATTTTTGATACATTCTTGCCTGAAGTGTTTGTTCATTGAGTTTGTAGACTAACTTGACCTCTGCATTTTCTAAGTTATGAGGAGTGCCACTGAATATTTATTTTTGACTATGTAGTCACAAAAGATTGATTAGTTGATGACCCCACCTCCCCAAACAGCACCAGTCATTTGCCTACTAAACATCGACATTTGAGTAAAATGCATGTTAATGTCTTTATAATAAAGCATGCAGAAAATG
Organism: Protopterus annectens; assembly: GCF_019279795.1. NCBI lineage: Eukaryota > Metazoa > Chordata > Ceratodontiformes > Protopteridae > Protopterus > Protopterus annectens. Next base: position 1,203,567,088 of record NC_056727.1, read on the forward strand.
TAAGCAGCACATATTCTTTAGCAAGGCTATCTCTGTCTCAGAAGGTGACCTGAAAGTCTACTTACTGGCACTAAGAAATAGATAAACAGTAAAACTCATTCACAGTATTCACTTCCTCTGCTGTGCAACCCCCCCCCCCCCCGATGGTTTGCTAGTCTCCTTTGTGAGGTCATGACTAGCACTGAGGTTTACAGGAAACTAAATACAATTCCCTTATCAGACAGTACTGTGACTGTGAATGTAGATGGATACAAAAATTGCATCTGATATGAAAATGCAGCTTAGAGACAGAATCAAAGCAAGTTGTGAATGTTATATTCAGCTACATGGGGCAACTAGCATTGCAGGTAAAAGTTACTTATTCTGCTTTGTAAGATGTAATTGGGAAGGACATTTTAGTGGAGAAATGTTTTTCTCTTGAGAAGTATGTGATCACAAAATGTGAGTGTAGCCTGTTAAGACTACAGATGGATGTATGATTGACATTCACACTAAATAGATTAACTGTGTTGACATATATAGCGACATTACAGTTATCATGACAAAGGCATACAAAGGAGCTGTCAGAAAAAGATTACTGAGACTACGGCTAATACAGAAGCATTACATTACTGTATTCATCCTGAAAAACTGGCATCAAAACAAGTGGAGTCAATGCTGCACAAAGTGATCAAAACTTTGCTAAAGCCAGACCACTGGATGTGTGGTTGTTGGTAGATTTATGTTCAGATGAGATTGGTATGTGACACCGTTTTCAATCAGAATTACACTGGCTCAGTCATGAAAATGTTTTGCAGCATGCAAGTTTATATAGCATGTTTAGCCAGTTCATCAGGCAACAAAAGACAAACATCCATTGGGATCTCCAGAATGAGTCTGAAACGAGGAGGGAAAGCCTAAACGTTTTTATAACAGCCAATTCAAATGTTGCTTGTTATCTTTAAGACTCAGTGCAGATAGGAAGTTTTTCTTGTGTTGCAGATAAATTTAATACACTAAACTTATAAACTATGTCAGGTCAATGTAGTAATCAAAATAACACTGTAAGAATAAGTAAGTACATTAAAAAAGCCGAGTGTCTAGACAGCCTGCCTTAACAGCGGACTGAAGGGGAAGTTTAATTTACTGTCAGACTTTCTTAATATCATTGTTACTGACTTTGAAACAACAATCCCATACTGCCATCCACTTGAAAATGCTACAGGAAGTGCTTTTCTGTTTACTTTCCTGAATAGAAATATGATAGTAGGGCTTGAATTTGCAATTCACTTATTATAGATTCAGAAAGTGTGCATTCTCTGTATAGCAAAGAAAACAAAGAGCTGAAAGAACATACAATGGTCTAATCTTACAAGATGAAATTTTGGTCTCAATCCAGACATTTTTGCTTAGTTGTGAAAGAGATGGACACAGCCTTGTCAGAGAAATTATAACCAGTGTTGCCATTCTGTAGTACGTGTATGGGACCACCGTGTGGGCCATGTCCAACACAAAGGCAAAGCAATACAAGAAGCTGTCCTTTGAGGATGACCTTCCTCTCTGCATCATTAACTTACTGCTGTAATTGATTAACAGCAAAGTAACAGAGGCCCACCACTCTCACTGAAAACAGATAATATGTATACCAGTTTCAAATGGTCTTACGAGTGAATTCTAACAAAAGTGATGCTAATTGTGGGTATGCTACAGGAGTATTTCAACATTCTTAGGTTAGATATGGCACACAACAGTTTGAAATGCACTGAGTTAAGGGGCAAAGCAGCCCCATGATAGCACTGATTTGGGATTCAGGCCCACTAAATTCAGAAGAGGAACTGCCAGCAGTTAGATGTCTGATACATGATTAAAGAAAAAAATCCAGTAACAAATATAAAAAAAAAAACAAGCTCAACTGCTTAGCTGATGTCGATGCTTTGCACTACCATGGTAACTAGACAACACCCATAATACCAAGTGCATGAATTGTTTTAGAAACATGGTCCAAAATCCCATTTGTCAGTGAAGGTCACTGCAGAGAAGTAAAATTTTCTTCAGAGATGCAGCAATGACAGACTAAATTAAAAGTGAATTAAGAAAGGCTGGCACAGATAGTGCAGCTCACCTCATACAAAGTGTGATGTGCCCCCCCCCCCCAGAAAAGGATGTGAAATAACTGACAGAATGGCATTTTGCACGTTTTTTAAGATTCAAGTGCCCCTTACATTGTCTTTGTTTTACTTTCTTGCACCCATCTCCCATCCATAAATATGAACAATTACATCTGTCTTCTTAAATAATGTTATGCTCATTGCTTACCTAGGAGTTCAGCTTGAAACTGTACAAACTCCCCTTCAGGGATTCTAGCTATCAATCCTGAGTCAGGAAGTTCTAAGTGACTAATGTTTAAGGGCTGAGAGTTGTAGGAGGGGTGGAAGACGTGGGATATATAACCACCAAAATGAAAGAAAAACAAAACCACAAAAAATAAATTACTTTACTATTGCACGTGTGCGGGAAATTTTGACCTGCTCAGAAAAAGATGGTTGTATGGTAACCATCTCATTGAATGTTGGATGAATGAGCCATGACACATATATGAGTCTGATATCAGCAACTATCACCAAGCAGATTAATTTAAAAAAAAAAACAGAAAAAAGACTACATAAGTCCTATGCCACCTCTGGAAGACAGCAGCAATAAATAACGGGTGTTGTTTGTTTATCTGTTTAACAAGAACTGGATAAACAGCTCAAAGCAAATAGCATTCCAGGTTCACTGGTGTAGAGTATGCTGTCTTTCCAGAAGATCATTAACAGTGCGGCACAGTAGTTTATCTACTTCCCCTGTCCATAAGGGACTGAAGGGATACACACAGAGTGAAATTATAGTTACATACCCATTTGTCTAAGTTAGATTTAAATTAAGTGAGGGACCTATTTGTTTGATGTTGAGGGGGAGCTTATGCCAAAGGTAAGGTATCCTTTGTTTACATTACAACATAGGTTTAGGTCCTCCAATTTAATATTTCTGCTGTTTCCAGTTTTATGAACATGTAGGAGGTCAAGCAGGCCTTGTGGGCCAAACACACATAGCCACATAGAAATATAGTAGAGAAAGAACAGAGTGACAGGGGTTGCAGATGTTCTGTCTAGCTTAGGATGCTTATATCCATTATTTTGTGGTGAAGAAATGTTGTGATTTTTCTAGTTAGGCCACATGCTTGGCTAGATACATGCCAAATGGTCATTATATTTTGATATGGACCTGATAAGAGAGAAGCCGAGTAGGACAATAACTTCCTTGAACATGGATGACATACCTTTAGCAATTAGATAGAGTAGGTAGAGGACTTCCTAATACAATTTGACATGAAGTGGTCAAAGGACAGTTCAATAGTCAAGAACATGCCCAGGTTTCTAATGACAGTTACTTATTTTGAGTTGGTGTCACTTATGTGGCAAATGCAGTGGTGTTCCTGGTTTCCAAAGAGTAAATAGTGCTACACTTTTTTTCTATTAATCTTTAGTCAATGGTCCTAGGACCATGAATTTGTATAGGTAAGGCCCTGTTACAGAATATAGGTTTTATCTGAAGTATTAATGACTGAAGCATGTTTGCAGTCATCAGTAACTTTAGTCAGCCAGATACCCTTTTTTGTCAGCTTTGACATCAAATATGTGTCAACCAATAGTGATCACAGAATGGAACCTTATAGGATACCACTGGTAACAACATTTTTTGAGGAAAGTGTGCCACCCAATCTGATTGAATGGGTTCTGTCTGTTACCCAGTTTGCTATACAAGGAAATAAGCAACAAAATATTTAGGTGGGTCAACTTATCAATAATTCCAGAATACGAGATTATGTTAAAAGCTTTAGCTAGGTCTAGGTATGAGATGTGTACCAATATGCCTCTGGGTAATACTTCTACAACTCTTTCAAAGTCCAAAGGGAGAAATTGGCATTATCTGCCTTTCACAAAGCCAGTCTGCTTTGAATCAATGTCCTGTAAGGGGGAGGTGTTGACTTGATGTTGTGGGAGGGAAAAATTGGGGACAGAGGGAAGAAGTTTGAGCGAGTCTGTCCTCTAGTGTGTTCTTGATATCTTTAGGGTCACGCTGCATGGTGCCACTTGATATCAACTCCATACAGGGCTGGATTTTCTTCTTCTTCTGAAGTTTCTGATACAGTAAAAACATGTTTTATGGTTATCTTTGGATGTGACAGCAATAATTAATTCATGCATTACTTTGCAGGTCTTGGTCTTTTGCCTTAGTTCTTCATTTATACTCCTGAGATTGCTTTCAGAGTGAAGACATTTGTATTTATTTCTTAGAGAAACTATTTATTCATCCTGTTGTCATATTTTGATGCTGAGGTTTTACCAAAGTGATTTTTTTTCTGGAATGGGCACTGTATTTGTAATGAATGAGGAGACAAGCTTCAATGCAAGAGTTTAGGTGAGAATAAAAAATTATGACATAAGTCACCTTTTTAAGGTATGGAATCCGCATGGGGTGGGGAACCTTTACATTTCATTAGGTTGGAATGTAGTGCTAGCTAGGACATTAGCATGAAGAAGTCTCTGACGACAGTGAGATCTGATGGATTCTTAGGCTAGGTGAGATACTATGGCACTGTGGTCAGATTTAACTGAAAAGGAGACAACTACAGTTATAATGTGTAACAGTGTCATACCTGTATCAACCAGATCTAATAGGTCTGAGCCCCTAGGAAGGCACTAACTGGTTGAGAGAGTTAGCATTGAAGATGTACAAGTACTACTATACATATTTGTTATTTGTGGTGTATGATAGCCATCTTATGGATGGATAACTGAAATCTCCTGGAATGATTGTATTGGGATCAATATCTAAGGATTTTAATTTGCTGAGGTAAATTTTATAGGCTGGAGGCCTCACAGAGGACCATGATGTTAAAGGCAGACTTGCTTATAGTTACCAGGATATGGAAGAGTTCCGTGTTATTACATTGCTGTATTAGATGTAAAGCAATGGAATTTGAAATAAAAACGAATACTCACCCACCTAAAACACAGCACCTTAGCAGACAGTCTAAATGAATGGTAGGCAATAAAACCAGTTAGAGAAACTTTTCAAAATATTGGAAGCATACTTCTATAATTATACAGATGTCTACATTTTCAATGATTTGGAAGGCCTTGTGAGCAACATTTTGTTTAAGTTTCTAGTGTTGAGCAGTGCCATGCTAATACAGGTCTGTTATAAAACTGCTGTGTTGGTAGTGTAGGAGACAGTCTTTGGTTAAAAAAAAGGTACTATAAGGGCAGAAAACATCTTTGTCAATATATGAAGCCTGGAGACAGAGGTGCAAGCCATCCCTAGAGAAGGTGACAGGACTCTCACTCACCTCCCTGTAAAATAAGGCCCACTGATCACCATGGAATGACACCAATTACTGAGCCAATTGTTGAAGTCAATTAGTTTTTGTTTGTATTGAGACATCACTCATGGTGATGTTAAGATTCTGTTCAAGGCTATTTGATTACCAGCCTCAGAAAATATATACAGAGAGCTCAACTGTCTCTCTTCATATTACCCAAACTGGAGGGTTGAAGTTGTTCACTCCCATGTGTGCAGTGACCAGGTTGTATACATATTTATGGTGAAGGGACCAAACAGTTTCAGTGACACTGCAAATTGTGGCATCCAAGAGACAACTGAATGTTATTCTATCTTTGTTCAGACTGGTGGGTGCGATGTCAGTATGTCTAACCACTGAGTCACCACTGACAAGAATGTTTTCATGTGTGGCAGTAGGCTCTGTCTTTAGGGAATGCTGCATACAGTTTTGCTGACCCTTACTTGTGGTGGAAACAGCAGTGTATTTGGTATGTGAGGTGTGATTATACTTCTGAGGCCTAGGCATATCACTCCATTGCCTAGTAGGCTTTGGAAGGTTTTTAATTTTAGAACTTCAACAGGTATCGATTTGATGTTAGAGTTACAATCTGGTGGTGTTGGTGTGTAGTGACCACTGATAAACTGAGTACACAAGAGGTTTGCCTTCAGTTTAAATATGCATCTACACCTCTCTCAAGTGCATTCTTTGTCTGGTGATAGTAAGGGGCTGCCTATGAGCATGAGTCTCAAAGTGCTCGACAGAAGTTGGCTGGCAGCAGATTGTGATTTCATAACATCTGGAATTCAGATGGGGTAATAAGTACAGTAGATTCTGAGTAGTACTCTAGCAATGATGAAACAACAACAGCTTAGATAATTTTCCAAACTTAATCATGGATTACACCTCTTGAATCCCACTTACCCACAGAAATCATGTTCTCATAATTCTGAGCCATCACTTCCCTGTGAAGTGCTTTTTCCTCTTCACTCAGTATCTTCCATTCTTCTCTTGAAAACTCAACAGCCACATCTTCAAAACTTTCTGGCAACTAAAAACAAAAAGAATTTGTTTTCCTGACCTTGAGTTTTCAACGTAGAAAAAAATACTTTTAAAATGTTTAAATTATACTGTGACACATCGTGTAAAGAAAATACAAATACACTGCTTGCCAATTTGCTAGCTTAACTCTTTCCAATCAATGACAACGTAGGGAAACACAACTGTTTCTGGAAAGGGTTATTAGTTAAGATAAGCAGCCATGTTCATTTACTACTTTCATGATAAAACTTCCATTAGAGCAAAATAAACACAATACACTATGACTCACAGAAAAATAAAACGATACGCAATTATAACATGCAGACAACATACCATATTCAAGAGTTAGAGAATGTTAGCAAACATACTATGAATCTAAAAAAAACTTTTTGATAAACAGCCTACTTTATTTTACTGTACATCTGGTAACTGAGTAAGTACACTGGTCCAAGCACCTTTTTCATGTACAACCTGGGATGAGATGACAAGAAAATTATAAATCCACATGTCCATTTGTTCAATGACTAAAGTAATGTACTATGACAAAAATCACCACATCATGCCATTCAGTGGTGTAAACATTGTCTCTAGGTGATTTGGTCACACTGACTAATGACGCAATACCCCATGTAAAAATGTGAAAAGGGTGAGACGATGAGAAATGCTGAAGAACAACAGTACTAAACTATTAAATAAAAGCAACAGTAGCGTATTATTACAGTGTCTACAGATAGTACTTTTTTTCTGTGAACCAAACTATTAAGGAAATGTGTATATAGCTTGAAAAAATGTGTGAAAGATTATTGCATAAACACAAGCATGTTAAGAAATCATAAGTCAGTGAGTAAGTTTAAGTATATACAAATTAAATCAACAGCGAGGAGTCACCTAAAGGTTTGAAAATATGGGGGTAATACAGAAATGTTACTGTGAGGTGTATTGAGAGACAACTCTGTCAAGGTGCTTTGGAACAACGATGTACAGCACTGCTGTGAACCATCTTTGTGGCCATGGTAAATGTTAATGAGGCATTCCAGGGGATAGGCATATGCTAATTAGTAATTAACTTAGCTGAGCCACTTAAAGAATGGCTCAGCTGCATAAAGTAACACAGCTGCTCCTGGCCACTTGTGTTAATGAACAAGACCAAATGTTCATATTCACCTATCGTGGCACAGGCAACTGTTGTGAGTTTAGCAGACAGGTACTGTGGTTGTGTGTGTGTGCATATGTATGTGTGTGGCTGCTTGTGTAAGTGTGTGTTTGCCTTAGAGGTCGCAGTAAGGGGTTAGTGAAGGGACAGGGTAGTTTTGTGTATAGGTGAAGGGAGAGGGTGGGTTTATGTACAGGTGAATGGGGTTAGTGAAAGGGAGAGGGTAGGTTTGTAAACAGGTGAATGGGTTAGTAAAGGCAGAGGGTAGGTTTGTGTATAGGTGAATGGGGTTAGTGAAGGGAGAGGGTAGGTTTGTGCATCGGTGAATGCAGTTAGTGAAGGAGGTTTCTGTGAAAGGATATCACCTTAACATTGTGTCTAATGGCACTTAAACAAGCTGCAGATCATGTAAGAACATTAGCCACCAGGAAGAAGGTAAAACTTCATGTCTTAACACCACTTAGGTGTGACAGGAGTACTAGACACCAAACACTCTTCATATTAAAAAAAAAAAAAAAAAAAAAAAAACAGAAAGACACTACACACCAGACTGAGCCTTGGGGTATTCCCCTAGATATTCAAAATTATTTTGATTCATACCCTTGAATAGTCACTCTGGCTGTTCTTTTGGTTACTCAATTTACTGATCAGTTTAATAATGTATTTATTAAACTTTCTATCCTCCAAAGCTCTAATAATCTGCTGATGAGGAATAGTATCAAAGGCCTTGGACAAATCTAAATATATTACATCAGCTGGTAGACTGATATCCAGGGACTCAACTACATCAGAATAAAAGCTAATCAGATTTGTTATAGTAGACCATCCTGAAGAGAAATCATGTTGAAAGATGTCAAACTTGCTTATTCCACAGATGTCTGCATCACAACTAACAAATTCTCTCAAATGTCTCAATAAGCCAGAAAGCTAGGCCTAAAAGTATCAATCACAAATATATTGCCACCTTTATGTATTGGAACAATACAGACTAATTTCCATTGGGGTAGAACAAACCCTACTTTCAAAATTAGTTAAAATGGATATAAGATTTATGTAATACTCCTCCTTACGGAGAAATGAAAACATTCAATTCATATAGGCCAGAAGCTGAATCTTTTCTTATTTTATCCACAGACTTCTGAACCATCTATAGAGGTATAAGAAAGCATTCACAATCCAATAAATAACTGTAAAGGTGGGAATTCTCCATAAAGCCATTCCACCTTTGCTAGCTCCTCAAAATGCTTAGCAAAGCTGTCACACTTAAATCTCCCTGTCTATTACATCTACATATGACAGACTGATGTTTGAACTCCTGGCCTTATTACGAAGTCTAACATATTTATAGATTGTTTTTTGTACTATTTACCTCATTTCAAGCCAAATCTAATCTTCCGTCCAAGTTCTAATGCCACTTTCTTATATAAAATCTTGTTATATTTAGAAGGGGAACTCTAATTTGCCCCGACACCTCTTTCTTTCTTTTCTTTTCTCTTTAAACAATTCCTTATTTTAGAGTTAAAGCACAGTGCACTATATGGAATCCATTCATTAGACATTGTACTTACTAGGACGAACTTTTCCATGAGGAGATGTATTCTCTCATAAAATTGAATCCACATCCTTTCCACTGATAACACCCTACTCATCTCTCCAGTTCAATCTGCCAACAGAATTACTGACTGATAGAAAATCAGCTTTATCATAGGTTTTACACAAAGATGGTTTACATTTTCTTAAAGGTATCTTCCAACTAAAATTATATTTAGACACTGGTCAGAGTCACTTACAGGATTACAAATAAAACATCCCAAACATTAACCTCTTGAGATGTTAAAATAACATGTAAAATGTTTCTGCTTGTTGCTTGATATAGTTGTTAAAATGCTCCTAGCCTCACAATCAGAGCTTTCTATTCCAACATCCCACTGTTCCTCATGTATTTACAATTAATGACAGAGATACTTAAATCATCCCAAGGATGAAATTAGTCCCTAAAAGTTATCTTTTTAACTCATTAGTCCTAACTTTGAACGCTTCCTTTTTTGAAATGGAGGTATACAAAAACCTACAATAAACAATTTCCTTCATTCCATACACTTAAAATGTGTATTTCACAAATCTCTATGTTGAATATACACTGAATACCTAAATTTTCTTTAATTTAAATTCAAACCCATCCACTCTTAGCAGTATATTCAAGGTGAGAAAACCTTCAAATCCTGAGAAATATGATAACTGGAAATTGTCATTATACCACGTCTCAGTTATTATACACACTTCTACCTTTTTCTGATGAAGCACCAAATTCATCATATTTAGTATTTTAGCTTTTATCATTAAAAACCATTAAAACAACATTATCAGTAATATATTGATCTGCATTCTCTATAGGGATATCAGTTTTACTTCTAAAAAATCTTATTTTACCCAACTTATGGCACAAAATCATATCTGCCGAAGAGCTCAAATGAAGTCTATCATTAGCTAAATAATCTTCTCTGTCAACCATGTATTTCCAGAAATAAATGTAGTAATTATTAGAAGTAAACAATCTCGTAATGCTACTATTTAAGGAACTAGCTTAAGCCTTTACTTTCAGTCTTTCTAACTGCTGGAAAAATAGCCATGAAAAAAAAGCTTAATATGGATTTTAGAACAGTACTCAATTATCTCAGAGACCTCATTTAATATTAAATCATGATCATTTGCCCTATATTATTATTATCTCTGCAAACTACTATGGCTGAAAATTAATTTTTACTTTTAACTAGTCTAAAAATCCCATGCTAATATTAACCATCCTTGAACCACGGAGAGCTGCAACTGATATACTTTACTTATCAATTCTTGGAAGTTGTTTTTTGCTGTTTTTTTTTTTAATACCTTTAAACAGTCACCTCCTACCAAAATGGTCTCACTAAGGTTTCTACCAAAACTGTTACATGTTTTTAGGGGCACAAATTTTTAACAGCTGCTGTACCAGATTTTTTAAGGGGGGGGTTTCCACTGGTATTATATTTCCTTTAATCTGTGAAAATAAGCCCACATTTTTATATAGTCCTGCCTCCGGTGTCTCTTAGAATTACCTATAGGATCTACATCAACTGAGTGAATTACAGTTCCACTGAACTAGAACTCAGAAAGAAAAATTGTAAACTTAGTGAAATTTCTGATCACACAACCAGGAAGTATAGGGGGGTGCCTCAGAGTCTGCAGGACGCATTCAGTGGGTTCAGTTCATCAAGTTACAAGTTTGATAAGTCAATGACCTGAATGTCTCTATGTGTATATCAATATGTATGTGGATTCATGTCAGCTTACTGAAAAGCAATGCACTGAAAGTCATAATACTGAATGTAGAATGATGAAGCATCAAACTCCTGCAATGTTAAAATGTTGAAATCAGTGTACCTACTCCTCTACATGTGAAGAGAGCTGGACCCCCCCCCCCCCTGCAGGGACATGTTAGTGCTCATTTCTGGGTTTTACTAAACTGTGTACTGGCACATTGTATGTATGTCGTACATGCATGCTAATAGAGATATTTTGAATTCAGCATTGTAAAGTTTCAACATTTTGACATTTCAGGGTTTAGCATTCAATGTTTTGACTTTCAGTATACGACTACTGAATAAGTTGTAACAGGCCCAAGCTTGTCAGGCTTAACATTACGACCTATTCATGCACACCTCCCATTACCCTATAAATATCACAATCCTGGTATTCTCCAACAAATCCCTGCCATACTCCTCATTAGTGTGTGTGTGTGTGTGTGTGTGTGTGTGTGTGTGTGTGTGTGTGTGTGTGTGTGTGTGTGTGTGTGTGTCTGCGCACATTTGTGTGCACTGCTCTAGGTTTCAGCAGTATTCCCTACACCTTGTCTCCTTCAGACTAATCATGTGACATCCCAGTGTGTTTACAACGCTCTGCCTGCACTGCCCATGTTACTCCAACAGCCCTATACCCAACCTTCCATGACTCTATAAGTGGCTATTGTACCCATGCCTTAACATAGTCTGCATTACTACCCCAGGTGTCCACACTAAGCATCTACACATATTCCCTTTTAGTCAATATGTATCATAGTCCACAGTCTGGTCTTTTAGTCCATCTCTTTGATCTACAGCATGATTTCTGCAGCCCATACCTCTAAACCTGCAGATACTTAAAATAGGTACAAAGGCCCGTGAAAGTAGGTACTTCAGCCAAAAATCTGGACATTGAATTAGCACAATACCTGAATACCAAACAGGCCATAACTCTTTCTACTTCCAGTACAAATGTGGGACACTACATAGAAATATATTTAAAAAAATAGAACGTGACAAAATAATAGAAAAATATAAGCACATTATCAGAAACAGTATATAATCTGTAGACTTTAATGAACTGTATTGCAAAATTCTGCCACACAAGGTCATTTAGTTTTGCTTCTGAAAAAAGAAGATAAAAGATGTGTCAGCCATCTTCTTGGTGCAACCAGTATAGTAGTCATGTACTGTAGTTTTCTATATACTAGACAGCTTCAAAAATCAATGCCACGGTGGTGCAGCGGTTAACGATGTCGCCTCACAGCAAGAGGTTCTCCCATTCGATTCTCGGCTGGAGCGCCTTCTGTGTGGAGTCTGCATGTCCTCCCCACGATCGAGTGACACTAAAGACATGCAAGTAGGTGCGAGTGTGAATGGGTGTGCCTTCTTTGAAGGTTGGGCATCGGGCTGGCAACTCAGCACTGTAAAAAATCCACTGCTAATCATGAGCGGACCGGAGTTCTGCTGTGACGACCCCTAACCGGGAAAAGCCAAAAGACAGACAGCTTCAAAAATCACATGTGATGAGGTGGATTTTGAAAACTGTGTGATGGGGTAAATCAAACCTGAAAATAGGAATGTTCCTGCAAAACAAGGGCAATTGAGAGGTTTTCTGCAACCCACCACAGCCACCCCTCTTTAGTAACATAATACTCCACTTATACCTCATTTAAGGAATGCCTCAACTGTGCAAGATATTATAAGTAAAGCATGGACACTGATTAACACAGCAGTAAGACCAGCTCCCTTCACTCTGACAAGAAATTACATTCACAGCTTTCCAAAATCGTGTTTGCTTAAGTTACTGTCTCCGTTAACTGTGTCTTGTCCTGGACTTTTTTTCCTTTGTTATTAGCCAGTGGGCCACTCTGGGATTACCTCTAGTAGCCTGCACACATCCTTGCACTCCAGAGCATTTTCTGAAGAATAAACTTAAAAAGCATAAGATAAACAAATTTAAATATTTTGTGAACAATAAAAGCTATTATAACTGTACAAATGGCAATGTTATCACTAAGAAGAGTTTTTTACAGTGATAATAATCAGTGCATTCAGTCATTTCCATAAATTCTGTCATGTATTATAACGCACAAACCCCCCAAATTACATTTTTATAAACATTCACAAGCAAATGTTCATATCTTACAAACTGTACAGCCTAGACATATATTGCCAGAACATTTTTCTTAACCAGACATACACTTTCAAATGACAACAAGAAATTCCTCTGTAAGAGCACAATTTATTCAGGTATTTACAGAAATATGAAAACATATGCTTAACTGTATAATTAGCAAAACAAATAATGCATATATCCGAAGATGTGCAACTCACAGTGCAAATATCAAAGACAGGTTAAAGTAGTATAAGAATTTGTGAGTAATTCAATTTTTGCAGTATTAAGTACATATGGAAACATTGCTTGTTTACATACTTACTAGCAAACAACTAACAATATTTGCAGTATATTGTGATATAAACCAGCACTGACAATGAACTGTCCTGTCTCCCACACAGGTGTTTAACACCATGCATCTCAATATCATGTAGGTCTCTCAGTTATGAAAATAAGAACATAAATTTGAAAAAAATATATATACACACACACACACATTTTATATACATATATATATATATATATATATATATATATATATATATATATACACACACACACACACACACATATATATATATATATACACACACACACACACACATATATATATATATATATATATATATATATATATATATACACACACACACACACACACACACACACACACACACACATATATATATATATATATATATATATACACACACACACACACACACATATATATATATATATATATATATATATATACACACACATATATATATATATATATATATATATATATATATACACACACACACACACACACACACACACAAAATAAGTGACACAAAAATATTAATTTTTCCACTGCAGAAAATCCTACACGAACAGTCTTAGTGTTATTTTGTTAATAATGCCTTACCCTTTCCAATACTGTCTGTTATTAGTTGGAAAGTCATTTAGTTAACAAAATCAGATCCCAAAAAGTTCTGGATGTCATAAGACAGTATGAGTGTGAACATGAAGTATACAAAATGGCATTTAGGCTTGAGTGAGTTAAAGCATGGAAGAGGTATATGCCTTAGTGAGGAATTGCAGAAATTTAGTTCAAAAGTTTACATAATTCTAATTATTTTTTATCTCCAATGGAAGCAAATTACAGTTTGCACAGGAGATTTTACTAAAGTCTTTTTCACCTATTTTTAAGTTTAATGACCCTTATTGTCTAGTGCTTTCTTGGTAACTGACTTCAAGGCATGGCAGACCTGTCTCTCCTTCAGGACAGTTTAACAAACTTCTCCCAAAATGAAGTGCCCAAGGATTGCAACAATATGGTTCATCCCAGATGTTTTTCTTAAGTAGCAGCAACATGTGTGCCAGGTTAGTGATTATCAACCCACTTATACTGGTGTTAAAAATGTGTTAGTCTCTCGCTTTAAGATCTCAAGTACCCCAGGATGGCAGCAATACATTTATGGTGCTCTCTTCACATTAATTGCCTACAGTTTTGAGCTCTGCTATTCTAAAATCTTCCATCCTTCTCCTTCCTCTTCCATCCCATAAGAGTCAGAACACTAAATTATAGCTGTGCTAATAATGTGACTTAACAAAGCAGTTCCCTGTGTGGGCAGCATTACTCCATTCCCGGCTTCATGATCCTCTATTGCATTCACAGTGCTTTCTGCATTTGACATTAATGCAGCAGTACAAGCCAATGTAAAACTAAGGCCAGGATTCAGAAACAGGCCCACCATGAGTAGTATGGCTGCAGCAAAAAGCGCCTTTTAGCAAGGTCAAGGAAATCAGTGATTCAGACAGACATTAGTTGTAATGAGAAAAGTCCTCATAAGCAGCTAGTCTGCATGTCTGCGAATCACTCTGTGACTATTGCAAGCACTAGCAGACCCTTTTATGCTGCCATTGTAGTAATCACTACAGACAACCGATCCATCACATTAGCACAGGAACTACCCCTCATTCATCACACACATACACACACACACACACACACACACACACACACACACACACACACACATATGGACACACTTCAATAACTCTTACCTCTCCATCCCTTGATGTTGTCTCTTATTTTTCTCATCCCTCATAAATTCTAAATAAATAAAAGTCAGTAATGTCAAACATTACAGTTTTATTCTTCTTATTGTTCAGAAAATGCAATGTGAAGCAAGACCTATTTCTCTACTAACTCTGAATGGATTACAGTAATATTTGGAAAAACTTCCTGGTATCCTTCAGTGCTCCCCACCTGGCTTTGCCCACAAGTCTTGGCCAAGGGCTCTGTTAATCAGAGACTATGACAGTCCCTCAATAATGCCAGATATTAGAGTTTCATACTTCTTAGGATATGGTGCTTCATGCTCCAAAACGTATCCTTTATTTGCTTTGTAAGTGGATTATGGTTATTATTCAAGAGTGTCACCAGTGTTTCACCCCCTATATCTTTCATGCTGCAAAACATTGATATTCTATAAACTCTGTAAGTGACTTAGAGTTTATATATATATATATATATATATATATATATATATATATATATATATATATATATATATATACATATATAAAATGAACCAATGAACCCAAATATGGAAGGAGTAATAGCCACTCGTGACAGATGGCAAAAGATGCAATAGTCACAATGACTTGTGCTGTAAAGTACAATACGATGTAAATAACAAAGCAGCAGTTCCAAAAGATCTGTAAAATCCTGTAGCTTGATATCCCAACTCACGAACCAAACAAATCGTACCAAATGGATAGAACACAACAGCTGTATATAGTTGTCTCAATGACTCCAAAACGCAAACATGGCAAAATAATCCAATCCTGGATGCGAAAATTTCTAGAATAAAAACTCTTGTTTAATAAGGAATGAGCGCTTTCGCGGTGTACCCCACCGCTTCTTCAGAAATACAGAGATTGTAAAATCAAAATGCCTTATATGACACCACAGATTTAAATTTACCCAGTAAAGATACACCTTGGAGAGCACGTGACATTTAACACCACTCCCCTCTTTGTAGATAGACCAGCATCTTCTACAAACAATGAATTACCAATTACAAAGCTTAACAATTAAAAGCCAATTGACTCGAATTATCATTTCATTGAATTGCAAACCATCAAGACCAAATCGTCGAAAACCCATTTCATCAAAACTCAAATCATTGAAAACTATGAAGCAACTACAAATAACATTTCACAATGTTTTTACTACGTTTATGCAGGGGGGCAAGCCCCCTGCACCCCAATGGGGGCTCATTACACCCCCGTAATTAAATATACTAACTCCAAGGTTGCACTACAGTGGGGTTAGAAAATTACCTTTTTCCCCACTGTAGTGCAACCTTGGAGTTGGTATATTTAATTAAGTGTGGGGGCAGAGCCCACATGGGTGCAGGGGCTTGCCCCTGCATACACATAGCACAAAGTGTCTGGGATGTTATTTGTAGTTGCTTCATAGTTTTCAATGATTTGAGATTCGATGAAATGAGTTTTCGATGAAATGGCTTTTCGACGATTTGGTCTCGATGGTTTGCAATTCAATTAAATGATAATTCGATGATATGAAGTAGAACCATATATATATATATATATATATATATATATATATATATATACATATATATATATATATATATATATATATATATATATATATATATATATATATATATATCCCTTGCTGCTGAACTAACCGCATGGCATCCTGTGTTTCTCTTTATGCCCTGCATCCTCTACTACTATTTCAGCCCAGCATACTTAAGGTAAATTAAAAGTCAAGGCACCCGCATTTTCCAGTAACCACGACTGTTCTCTAAGTGAATAGCACATAAAGGGAAACATAATCGGGAGCAGATTTCATTAAAGATTTGATCGATGTGTTAATTTTCTGTTTAAACTAATAGATTAAATTTTGGGAGGCTTGAATACCTATTGAGAACTTCTGTATGGGTCGGCAAACTTGTGACCCCATATACCCTTAGTTTTACTACTATTTGCACTTAACTCAAAGCCTTTATAACTGGACACATACAGTATTCTCAATTAAAATCATTTTGGTATAGTGGTGATAGAGTTAAAAGCAACCTTACTGATTGTCCAATATCAAAGGTCCAATATTCCTGGGTTGGTGATAGCTGAGGTGGATGTAAAAGATCGCACGGCACCTATTGAAGACAGTGTGGGAAGTTGCCCAATTTTGGCCAAATTTCCCCTAATAGTATAAATACTACCTTAGGTCTCCCCTGAAAAGAGGCTACCAGCTTAGACTAACCCAGTCAACAAAGGATAAGTAAAATAAAAATAAATTATGCCCGGTGATAAGAAAAATATCAAAAGCATGAGATTTTTCTTGATGAGAGAGGCGAAATAGCTGATCTATATAACCTACAATACCAATTCATGTTTTACCTTTTTGTAGTTCTTGAGTCCCCATTTAACATATAATCCTCTGGCTAAAAATCATAGCTAAAAGAACTCAAATTTTTGGGAGTTAATTTAGGAATATGGAACATGGTGAATTTCAAAACACACACACAAACACACACACACACACACACACACACACACACACACACACACACACACACACACACACACACACATATATATATATATATATGGGCCCACTTTTTAATCTTGAAATACTGAAAACTGGAATTTCAGTATTTCAAGATAAAAACATAGAAACCTCATAAACACGAAACTACATAATCACAAACACTCACAATATCGAAATAAATAAAACTAAAACAAATATCCAACCCTCCCCCCAAAACAACACAGAAACAGTACATAGCTAAAACTGAAAAAATAACTATACGTTTCTGCAGGACGGCAAGCCCCCCTGCACCCCTCATGTGGGGGACTGCACCAACTCAGAGGTCACACTAACTCAAAAAAATACAAAAACACACTCCCATTGCAGTCATAGTTACACTCACTAATAACACCCACACACACTACACACGTACTAAAATCACCATATACAATCACACATACAGTCTCAACTACGTACCCCAACCTACCCCTAAAACTCCCCACAAAAATGAAAAACAAACACATTTCTACCCAAAACCCTTAAAAATTAAACACTTACCGGAATCTCCGTACATAAACGAACATCGGCTGCCATAACACAATACCCTTAAAGAGACAGTACACAATTACGTACATACCACACTACACCTATCGCACATTCAAGAAACTCAGATTCAACAAAGTGCAGTTTTGAAAAACTGCACTTTTGACATTATGGTCTCGAAATACTGAAATTCTGAAATATTGAAATCAGTATTTCAGCATATAAAAATAGACCTATATATAGATATATATATATATATATATATATATATATATATATATATATATATATATATATATATATATATATATCCCTTGCTGCTGAACTAACTGCACGGCATCCTGTGTTTCTTTTTATGCCCTGCATCCTGTACTACTATTTCAGCCCAGCATACTTAAGGTAAATTAAAAGTCAAGGCACCCGCATTTTCCAGTAACCACGACTGTTCTCTAAGTGAATAGCACATAAAGGGAAACATAACCGGGAACAGACTTTATTAAAGATTTGATCAATGTGTTAATTTTCTGTTTAAACTAATAGATTAAATTTTGGGAGGCTTGAATACCTATTGAGAACTTCCGTATGGGTCGGCAAACTTGTGACCCCACATACCCTTAGTTTTACCACTATTTGCACTTAACTCAAAGCCTTTATAACTGGACACATACAGTATTGTCAATTAAAATCATTTTGGTATAGTGATGATAGAGTTAAAAGCAACCTTACTCATTGTCAGACCTCTCAACCAACTGGGGACAAATTTCAACAGAATCGGGGCAAGTCAAGGAAAAATCAGGGACACTTTTAAAATATTAGTGCTATTAACTTGAAACATTGACAGAATCAGAGCATATGAATTAATACATATTTTCTGAAGTAAAAGTAGTTTATAACTCTTAATTATTGTCATTATTCATTAAGTGTAATTCACCACCTTTCCTCCAAAAGTCACTAGTTTTAGGAGGGATTAAGAGGGACAGGGTTAAAATTTGAGTCAAAATCAGGGACAGTTGAGAGGTATGCTGTTTTTTTCTCTGGCTTTGACACAGTCTGGTCCAGCCTGCTCTGTTCGCCATTGCTCCACTCAGGCTCATTCCTCTCCCGTATCATACCCCCATTCCCATCCCCACTTTCCTTACATTTGTACCTTGCCACTTCCACACGCCTACTTTCTCTTCAGCCTATCACCATCCTCCACACTTTACCACTCCCACCCCCGGCTATCTTCTACTATTCTCCACTTTTCTCTTCTATTTCCACATTATAGTCTCCTCCCCTGCATATCATAAATTCACTTTCACTTACTCCCATAAATAACTACCACTTTTTTCTTACCTCTACTTCTCACCACTATGCTCCTTAACATTTAATTTTTTTATCAAGTCTCTCCTACTCTGTATTTTCTATCTATATTGCCATTCCACTTCCTCCCATACTAACCAGTTAATACACTATCACTCCCCAACACTCCCGCTCACCATGTTCCACTTACAGTCCAGCAATTATATTCACATCTGTTCACAACTTTACAGCAACTCTAACAAGCAACTCTTCCCATATAAATATATACATCCCCATAGCCCTCTTTTCTCTCCTTACAGATATCATACATTAATATCCAAACTTAGACTGTTTCTACTACACTCTCTAAAACAATTAATCTCCAAGCTGATATTCATCCCAACCCTGGACCCAAATGTAACTACTCACCCTACCCACAATCTCCACCATGTACGACTCCAGCACAATCAAATCAATTTCTCACTAATCCCCTCCCTATCCCCCACTTCCAAAAACTACTAACATGGGCTTATTTATAACCAATTTCAAACTCAGAAGTATTGTAAAAAAAGCAAGTGAATTCCACACTGTTCCAGTCACCCACTCACCTGACATAGCAATCATAATTGAGACCTGACTGAAACCCCATATTAAAGACAAAGAAATACTAACAAAAGGTTATAACATTATTAGACATGATAGACTAACTAGATTGGGTGGAGGTGCCGCTGTCATGTTTAAAAACACCCTCAGAGTAGAACAACTAAGATGGACTCCCCTGATCTACCCAACTTTGAAATTTTAAAGACACACACTTGAAATAAACCCACACAAAACAATAATTATCACTGCTACCTACCTTCCCCCAGGAAATAACCTACCCATCACTGAAAGGGTCCCTATTATTTTAGCGAACACAATGAATTGCGAACGCTGTTTAGTCGAATGTCATTACGCAAAATGACAAAATACTGAAAGCATGGAATAGAGAATTTTTTTCCTAGGGAAAAAAATCACTGGGGCGTTTCGACACTTTGTCATTTCCTCCACTGTGGTGCGATCTCGGAGTTGTTTTTTTAAGTAAAGGGGTGTGGGGGTGAAGGCCCCTGCTTTATTTTGTGTTTTGAAAAAAATGTTTTATTTAAACGGATCAGCAATTTTTTCCCTGGGAAAAAAATTGCTGATCCATGTGTTCAACATTTTGGGATTTTGGGGATTGCTGGTCGATTATATAACATTCACAATTCAGTGTGTTCGCTTATATAATATAGACCCCATTGAAGCCTCCTTTCTTGGGCATTACCTAAATTTAATCAAGAAACAATAGTGCAAGGTGACTTTAATCTAGACTGACTCTCCTGCTTCTCTGAAAACCCCTTCAACTTTATCAATCTCTGCAATTTCACTCAAACCATTAACACTCCCACTTGCATCACTAAACATTCCAGAAAACAGTCAATAATAGACTGGATACTAACTAATAAGCCCAATACAGGTTATCAAGCAGGTTGCCTCCCTGACTCTCTTAGTGACCATTCGCCAACCCTTCTCTTTCATACACATAGTAACATAATATATAAACACATCCATAATAAAAAACTTCTCCCCCATAATATTTAATTTCTTAATCCAACAATGTGACTGGTCTCCTCTAAAATTTCTACATCTAGACATCACTGTTCAATATTTTAACAATACTTTCCTTGAGATTTTAAATAACCTTGTTCCCACTAAGAAAATACACGCCAAAACCAAATAGTTACCTTGGCTAACAAATTACACTAAATTACTACTTAAGCAAAGGGATAGAGCCTGGACACTTTACCAAAGCACCAAAAACAAAGATAACATCACCTCTTATCAACAACTAAGAAAACAAGCTAAAAAACAAATCAACAATGACAAAACATCTTACTTTCAAACATGTCAACAAAAACACCTAAATAACCCCAAAAATTTCTGGCAAAGTATTAACTACCTCCTTAACCCTGGAAAACCGCTACTCTAGCTCCATCTACGACAAATACTTCTGAGTGCATAGCATCACAATTCAATACTCACTTTATAAATTCAATAACCTCTCTCTTAAGCAACAATCCTAACCCACCGCTTACAGTACCCACCTCTACTCAACCCAACCCCAACTCTTTCACTTTTAAGTCCATACAAACTAGTTACATAAAAAAGCTCATATCCAAACTAAAACCCTGTAGTCTTGCAGCCGACCCATTCCCCAATGAATTTCTAAAAATAGCTGATACTTCTATCACCTATCCAATATCTAT
This sequence comes from Protopterus annectens, assembly GCF_019279795.1. Taxonomy (NCBI): domain Eukaryota; kingdom Metazoa; phylum Chordata; order Ceratodontiformes; family Protopteridae; genus Protopterus; species Protopterus annectens. The sequence continues at coordinate 1,203,588,741 of NC_056727.1, forward strand.
ACTAATCAATCTCTCTATCTCAGAACAGTATGTACCACTCCTCTGGAAAATGTCACATATCATCCCTTTCCACAAAGGTGGCCTTTCCAAAGACCTCTCAAAGTACAGACCCATTGCCATCTTCTCTCCCCTAGTCAAAATCTTAGAAAAATGCATACACCAACTCTTTGACTATTTCATTAGGAACAACCTCTTATCCAATTCTCAGCATGGCTTCTGACCTAAGCATAGTACTAACACTGCACTTATAAGTTTCACAAACAGTATTAACCACCTCAAAAATGAAGACAACTTGTCTCTTAAATTTTCCTCGATATGTCTAAAGCTTTCAACACTGCATACCACCAATTACTAATCAACAAACTAGCAACATATAACTTTGGTTCAACATCCCTGACTTGTTTTCATAGCTATCTTTCAAATTGACAGCAGGCTGTTAAATGGGAGAACAAACTTTCCCCACTACTACCCATCTTTGTTGGAGTATACCAGGGTTCCATCCTCGGGGTCCTCCTCTTCATCATATGTACCAACAACCTTAATTCTGCCACTCAACTAGCCTCTATCATTCAATATGCTGATGATGCTACACTTATCTGCTCAGCCTCCTCACCTCAGGAACTACAAGAAAATATGCAAAAATCTTTTCAAGACATTGAAAACTACCTCTCTGATCATCAATGTATACTAAACCCAAACAAAACTAAGCTATGGTCTTCGGCAATAAAACAGCCAAACTCAACCTGCATCCTCTCTCTATTCACTCCTCTAATGGCACAAAAATTGAACCGATAAACCAAACTAAGCTTCTAGGTGTTACAATAGACGATGGTCTAAAATTTGATAAACATATATCTCTAACAATTAAAAAAGTTCACATCAAACTTGGCGCACTCTACAGGGCCAAATCTTACCTTACCCAATACACAGACTAGCCACTGCTACATCTCACCTCCTATCCACCCTCCTCTATTGCTCTCAGATATTTACCAACCTGCATGGGTCTGGCTTAAATAACCTAGAGACTTGCTATAACTAAATAGCCAAGTTTGCTGCAAACCAACCCTGCAAGTCTCATCACTGCTCTGTTCTTTATAGGTTCATAGGTAGGTACTAGGCTATCAGCCCAAGGGCCTACGTAAGGCTAGCCAGCAAGGTTCCATAGCTTACACCACCCAAGAAAGTTATTTTCCTGTGCCACTCTCCAGCACAGACACAGAAGTAATCCCCGGGGTGTATTTCCTATTTCCTGTCCACTCATCAAGATTTTTCTTGAAGAGTGCTAATGAAAAACTTTACTTGACATAGATGGGTAGCTTGTTCCAGAGTACAGGAAGTCTCTGGGACAGGAATCTATCCCTCCAGCGTGTCCTGTTTATTGTGGTGACAAGGTTTAGGTCCCTAGAGTGTGTAACTCGGAGGGATTGGGATTTCTTTAGGTGTAGCATGTCCAACAGCTCTGGGTTTGACATAGCTTTATATGTTAGGCAGAGATGAGCTTGGAGTAGGCGATATGCTACAGAGTAAAGCTGGAGTTTTTTGAGGCGGTCAGTGTAGGGCATTTGTTTGAGGCCAGCAATCCTCTTTGTGAGGTACTTCTGTGGCCTTTCCACAAAATCATCCATAAACCTAGCATCTGCCCTGCTCTTACTGACCTAGTCCAACCAAATACTAAACTTAGGTCCCTCAGATCATCTGACCAATTAAGTCTAAAGTTTACCCAATCCCATAACTATCATGGTGACTCCCTCTAGTCTAATAAACTGCCAAGCTCTGGAATCTACTTCCTCAGCAAATCATAAAACTGCTGACAATCATACATTTAAACAACTCCTAAAACATTACCTCTTTAACCACTGGCTCTGCTCCTGCAATACTTCTGGCTAACTACCTTGGTAATTAGTCCTTTGTACTGCAAACAATATCTGCTTTCCAAACACACCTAGACAAGTGTAAGTTATTAGTGGTCATTCTAATCTCTTTCTGTCTTCTTGTATTAACTAAATTGTAAATTGCATACTTAACTGCATATGGTTAATATGTCACTTTGTACCTCTATTTAAACTTCTCTGTTTTAAATGTCTCTTATTATACTCTGCATGTTTAAATTTCTTGTTCAATTTCACTGCATTTGAATATTTATCTTACATTATCTTGAGTGTTAATTACTTTGCTGGAGCTTTTCTCTCTGGGTCTCCTCTGAAAATGGGCTCCTGGCCCAGTCGGACAATACCAGGTTAACAAATGTAATTAAATAAAAATAAATAAGTGTGTGTGTGCGCATGTGCAGCTACATACTTTTAGTACTAATATATACATATATATATATATATATATATATATATATATATATACATATTGCTATATACTTGCAAATGCTTAACATAGCAAAAAACAAAATAAGAAAGCAATGTCTGTCATAAAGGCAATTTGTTTCAGTTCAATGTTCCTCTGCAATTACGCTGCACATTAAACAGGAAAGACTATGTACAGAAAAGTACTATATGTCAAATTGCATGCTACATACTCACGCTCTATGGTTCTAATTCTTTGTCTACTAACACAAACTGCAGAACTCACAAACACAAATGTTCAGCCATTTAAAGTTCAGGATTAGAACAGCCATTATTACTATATGTATTTATTTTTTTCACGTAAACTGGTTCCCACTGAAGCTCTAGCTCAGAATTTGTTCACTGAAACTTCATGTATTTCTTTCCCTGCTCCCTCCAATGCAAGCTGCAAAGCTTATGAGCACAACCCTTGCTACCTTTCAGAATTTGTGGCACATAGAACAAAGAGCATCCATGCAGAGAAAATAATATTTTATGTCAGAAGTTCTTACCTCCAGCTTCATGATGACCAGTTTCAGCCTCCAGTTCCAGAAACCACAATGTTCTGGAACTTGACACCTATAAAGTCAAATAACTACAGAAATGATAAAACAGGCAGTGAAATGCAATTATTTCTGCAATTTCTTGCAGAACGCAGAAATAATCACTAAAGCATTTTTTGTAAGGCAAGACTCACTTCCTGTCCATCTCTGAAATGTGTCCTACAACATGCTGATTAGTTAATTAATATTCATAACATAAAGCTTTGAGGATGGCACAGAAGGAAGGAAGGGCTTGTTAGAATATTTAATAAGACAGACTGCTGCAACCAGCCCAACATCACACTGCTCAAAAGGTCAATTTTACGGCAATAATCTGCTACAAGCAATGCAGAGTAAAGCATGTTTCATTCATTTACACTTTTCTTTCATACTCTTGTGTATTTTTCTTTACAGACTGTAAAAATCTTGCCTTGTGTTTTAATTTTTATGGCATCTCTATATATACTTTTTAATTTTCTCTAACCTATGATGTTTAGTTTGCTTAGTTACCACAAGGGTATCTAAGGTAGGTTTAGCAGTCACAAGGATTTTTTGTTTTGATGCTGGTCTTTGTTTACATTTTCAGTTTGGCTTTCTGGACATGTCCCAGCCAGATTCCATCTCAAATTGCAGCTGTACTTACAACAGCTCTCACTGAGGCATTCATTAGTTTTACTTGTGCTGTTTATCATCAGAGAAAACTAGCTTTTCAGGAATTTAATGACCTGTCTTGCCACTACCCTGCAGGAAAGCATATGAGCAAAGCAAAGTTGAAATATTGGTAAACAGGGTTTTCTGTTAATTTCATTTCATATTTTATTTTGAGCTGAATTCTGAATGCTATGTAAGTGCAATAATTTTATAAGTGCAATAATTTTATGACACAAATGCCCTAGCTTCTGTAGAAAGCATCTGAATGATGCAATTTTCAAAACAGAAACAGTCTTTTCCCTTTTTTCATGTCCCATTGTTTTTTGATCCCTGAATACTATGCAAGTGTGACGGTTTACTGACCTGCTAGCAGCTCTGTAAAAAAGCACTTGTGATACAAGGTTCAAACATTAGTAGACACAGTGTTCATTTCCTTTCGTTTTCTAGTCAATGTTGCTCATACAAATTCAGGAAGCTGCTATAATAACAGGATTATGTGTTAGCATGCATTTCCTGAAGGATAAGAAGTCTGAACTCAAATGTATGTTATTATTTAGTCACTTTGATCCTCAGTGATTTGGCAGAAAACCACACATTTTATGAGGAACAGACCAAAAATATGAGATGAAAATCTGTTCTTTCTGCAAAAATCTGGAGAGTTGAGAGGTAAGGCAGACACACTCATGCATTCCTTTAATTTCGTACTTTATTTTGAGCTGCTCTCATGCAGTTCCTACTATACATGCTGTGTGTTGGTGAATCCACTGTCTGTATTGTACAATGTGCCCTTAAGCAGTTTTCATTCTTTCTACTGTACAACTGTATGCATTTGTATCTGATTCCACTGTTATCTGTAGAGAATTAACAGAAATGATACACTGTGGGTTTGTTGTTATCATTCTGTCTGTAATGCTTGATGAGTGGCTGACTCCCTGTCTGACAGCCCTTAGTTCTACATGACACTTTTCAAACTGTTGTAGCCGTTCCAAATTACTCACATGATGCCAATGTTAAAGCAGTGATACAACTAGTATCCTACCTTGTTCACTACCTCCTACTCTCTGGTGTCTTGTCCTTCATGACAAACCAACACAAGATAAATAATTTTCCTTGTATGTGCACGGTCTTCCTTCATATACTGCTTTTGCACAATTATATACAGTGCCACTGTGGGGCTGCCACATCTCCAAGTGCCCAAAGTGGGACTATTTATGAAAATGTGAGATTTTGTAGGACAAAACACACCTACAACCAGTGCAAAGGACTGGGCTTCAGTTTACTGCCAGAATAAAAGCCTTTTTTTAGAATTTGACTTGTTTATGCTGTTTTGTGTAATATTTAAGTCTTTCAAATACACAACAATGGTTTTACACAGGTGTTGAAGGAAACATAGGAAACATTTTGTCCTAAAAGTCTCAGACATTTGTCATTTTTGACGTTTTTTTTTTTCACAAGAAACAACTGCCCAGGCATGGCCTCCATAAAGTGGGATATGCAGTAACCCTGTGTTACTGACATTACTGAAGATACATAGCACAATTGGAAACCTTTTCTATATAACAATGATGGTCATTACTACATTATAATCATTCCTTAATATGGTACTGTCTATCTTTATGTCTAGATTAAAATTCTGTTTTCAGTACAACTGTGACATTCTCACTTTGTTCTACTGGGGTGTTAAAAACAAGGGTACCTCCACATGTCTTTTCACTGCATTACTGAGGCAATTCAATGTTATACTCTTTAATCAAATGTTAATAAATACATAAATAAATAATGTACTTGAGACAGTGCAGCCATGCTCTAATATGCATGCTATTCCTAATCATACTATGCTGTGCTTTTTTCCCTTTGGTTGTCACTTCCTGCTATAAAAGCATTGCCATGTGCTTCATCAGCTTGTAAGCTATGTCTAGCACTGATTTTTTTTATTTTTAGGCTATGCCCAATAGCTATCAAAACCACTGTACATCCATTTCTAAGGCATCTGTCCTTGTTTTGGCATGATGAAAAGGATACCCCACACTCACGACAGTTTTCAGCCCAAACTGTGTTGTCCCTCTGCATTTCTAGGGTGTCTACCATAGAGAAACCTTTAACTGATCTGCGAGTGTTACTCAAATAAAATATATTACATATTGGAGTGGCACTCTGCTTCAATCAAATTAAGTCATTCAAGTCAAAATGAAACAGCTGTATTTTGTGATCTCTTAAATCACAAAATTCTGCATGTTTACAGTTGTGAATGTCTAGATATGCTACATGAAGCAACATCACATTAGCCACCTGTATCCATGACCTTCATCCATTGGTTCATTCCTTCTCTGATGGAAAAAATCCTATACTTTGCAGGTGTCTGTTAAAGGTATCATCACTTTTACTTTAAAACACCACTGTGTGATCTCTAAGCACATCCACCCTGAAAAGGTTGTGAGTTTGCCACCCAAAGTACTTGGATTAATTTCTCATAAATGGCACCACAGTACAGCACAAGACAGTTATACACTTCTGAATCTGCCACACTTCAGAGGATATGTTAAACTGAGGTCCCTTTTGCCAAAGATGGTGTTAGCTCAGACGGATGACAAGGATGTTAAGCACTTGTCAAAAAGACTAGTGGAATTTTAATGCTCAGCTGCAATAACTACACTGTTTTGAATGTATATAGACTGTTAAGTAATACGGGCAAATTCCTCCTCCATTACTACCTCCCTATGAATAAAACCTTCCTATAAATAATAGGACAAAAACAGCTAATACCAAATGGGGAGTAAAATGCTTGCTATCATACTACATTGCTATCACTATAAGTAGGTGCACAATGAGAAACTCTGCATAACTATTACAAACTGATTGCTTAGATACAAACAGACAAGTACAGACTTTCAACTGTGCTTCCAAACATGCAGTTAGAGTTTTACCAGAAATTAAATCCAGATATTTTCAAGTAAAAATTAAACCCAATACAGCAAGTCATTGCTTAAAATCCTGTTACAGGAATGATCTGATCATTAGTTTCACCACTCAACTGCAACTACTGCATTGTTTTTATAGTCTATGGTCCCTCCAATGTCTCTGTAAAACTTGAATATGCAACAATGCTTTCTGCAAATTAAGAACTCAGTGAATTATTACACAGCTGTTTGGTGACAGACAATATCAGGTATAATATTAGGGAAGTCCCTTGCAGGATGCGCAGTAGCAAATCACGCCCTAAACACTCCTCCAGGCCAACAATTCTTGGAATTTGCTGAATCATTCCAGTGCCGAAATGAATATTGATAATTGGGTTCTGTTGTTTTTTTTTTTTTTTCTTTGACACTATACCAACTGTTACATTTTACCAGTACTTCTCTAATATTATGCTTGATAAAATGTAACAGTCGGTATAATTTAGAGAACCTGTTTTGTACTGTGACCTCTGCCTGATTGCCACACTGAAATGTAAAATGTCTGTCAAAGTAAAAAAAAAAAAAAACAGAACCCATTCATTTTACCGGCTGAAAATGTTTTAAGAAGATGGTAGCAGCACTATTGCACAGCACTTGTTCAGTGCTTAACTGGACACCTGTCCTTAAGGCATCCACATCTGTAAAGAAGTAGGGGTGCAGGGGGGCTTGACCCCCTGAAATAGACAGTAAAACTAATAATTTCTTCCTGTTTAACTGTGCAACTAATGGCTGATTATTAAGCAGTTTCCACGCCCATTTTCTCTGTCAATCACTACCGACACACCCATACCTGTGCAGAACTAAGCACGAGGTACTTCTCAAATATTATGCCCAATTATCAGATAAAACAGACCTAGGGGTAAAATTATCTAATGACCTAAAAGTGAGTGTTGGCTGTCCAAAAACAGCAAAGAAAATATGTGGAATAATGAAATACATAGGCAGAAGATTTGTATGGAGACAATGTGAAATGTTTAATCCCTATATATATATATATATATATATATATATATATGTAACAGTTTGCAAGCACCACATTTAAATTTGTGCACTTCAGAAGACATCAGCTTAATATCATTAACAGGTAATAGGTAGTTCTGGTACAAGAGAAATATCACCCATAGTTTCTATCAGAAATCAAAATGAAAGCAGACTAAAAAGCAATTAATATGTGTAGTGTTGAGGTTGGTAGGGCATATTTTTTAATACTTCAAGGTAATCTAAGTAATGGAAACAGGCAACATATGAAGATTATGCAAACAACAGCACAGTCTGAAGATACAAGGCTTGCATCTTGTGGTGTGGGGTTACAAGGAAGCACTAATTCAGTGTAAAGTAGTTGATATATGATTCCTAGATCTTGGACTACTTACAAATCTCATTATTTGTCTGTAAAGAGACTGGAGACAAAGCAGTGTCAGAATTTAACAACATATCAGACCTGAATAAAGATCTTGATAAATTTAAGCTCAAGAATCAAGGGCAAACCCTAAAAAACAATGGCAGACAAAGGCCAAAAATCAGGAAGAAATTTTAAATAATGGTCTTATATGCCTAGCTGATAACAAGGTAACGGGTTTTGTCTTAGAAAGCATTTTCTAAGGAGAATGAAGTCTGGAACTCATAAGTTTGTCATTATTTATTTTGTCATTTGTTAGTGACTGCAGTGCACCAAAATTTACCAGAAGCCACAAATTTTGCAAGGAAAATTCCATAAACATAAGAAAAAACTCAAGGTTAGTTGAAACTAGGTCCTCTGCACAAACACACACAACCATCACTTATAACCATGTATATGACTGTATACCTCAGATATCCTCTTAAGATCAAGTAAATGAATATCTGCATCTCAGCTCACTGCTTTAAGAACCATACAGTGCCATCCACTGCCACACTGTCTGGCCTATCAACTTCTTATCTCAAAAATCAGGGATAAAAGCTCAAAAGCATGAACTGAATTTATGTATTTATCTTGTACAATTAGGAAGATTTCAGAATAACAAGCTTTGCATTAGCAAACTTTTCTTGAAGGATTTGAGGACTGAACCTCACATGTCCATCATTATTTAGTGACTGCATTACAAAACAACTTACTAGAAAGCCACAAATGTTGCAAGTTAAATATGGCAACACCAATCGATTTCTTTGCCAAGAATTCTGGGCAAAGCCACAAATATCGGGGTGACAAATTTAAAATATAATTTTATCTGTTAGCCAGGAAAACACATTGGGTAAAGTGCTTCTTTTAGGGCAACACAGGAGCACTGTCTGGTTAAGTGGCTTTCGCTCATTCACACAGTAGGCAAATGGAGGTGGAAGGATTCAAACTCTGCACATTTGACGACAGGACACAGTTTGTTAACAGCTCATAGCTTTAATTGCCAGACAACTGTAATTCACTTACAACAGCTATAAAAGCAACAGATGTTGCTTGGACATGTATTTTCTGCACAATAAGAGCCATAAAAGCTCTAATGACTGGCACTATTTGAATGACTGTAATCTTTAGTCATTTACCAGAAAAAAAAACTTAATGAGGGCATGGGCATAAATGTGAGACAGAAAACAAAGATATCAGTTGGACTACTGTAGTTCAATTAATAATTAAACAATTTGGCAAGCACCACCTCTAACCTCCCACTCTGCACCATCTAAGTAATGTATGCACTTCTGCAGACATCAACTTAGTATCACAAGCCTTCCAGAGCACACACCATCACAGCCCTCACATAAAAACACTAACCACAGATCCACCTTCTCTGAGGCTCTCAATAGACATTTACCCAAACAGCAGAGACTTCCAAGTCAGAAACACACTCAACCACAACACAGCACAAACCACAAGACAGACAGCTCACCTACACAGTGTGCCCCTCAACCTAAGAACCTAAGGCAAAACAGCTTGCCCAATACAATAATCATAGGTGACTCAATAGTGAGGCACACTGATGTCCCACTCACTAGGTTGAATAAGGAGAAGGTAACAGCCAGCTGTCTATCAGGTGCTAGTATCTGACACATAACACATGCACTCAGGTCACTCCACAACAAGTACAAGTATGACTCTGTCATTGTCCATGTGGGTGTGAATGACCTGAGATGCACCACCCTGGACTACATGAAAAGAGACATGGTGGAGCTTTTGGATTATGTGGCCCAGCAGGTATGACCCTAGCCCTGAGCAGCATCATACAGTCACTCAGAATGATACCACAGTACAAACAGAAAAAGATTGACTTCAACAATTGGTTAAGTTTCTGGTATCATTCTAAGGGAATCCAGTATCTGTCTGCTTGGGATAACATGATTGATAGACCTTGACGCTTTGCCAGAGATGGCCTGCATCTGTCAACCCTGGGTTTCCAGGTACTGACTAAGGCTCTTGCACCACTATTGTGCCTTTTTTAGGTGGTGTTCGAAAGACCAAATTACCATGTAACAGCTATAAATAAATTCAGTCTGAGGGTCATGCTGCTCAGTGCTAGAAGTCTAAATCTCAAGATGCAGTCGCTTGAAGCACTCCTCAAAATGGAGAACATTGACATTTGTGCTGTAACGGAGACCTGGTTTAAAGCATCAGAAAGCAATCCTGCACTACCAGGCTATAACTCATTACACACCTTTCGGCCCCAGAACATGGACCGAAGCTCCAAAGGTGGCGGTGTCTCCATATTCATAAAGGATATGCACACCTCTGGACTAGTAGCCTCTGAGATACTCCAGGTACAACTAACATTGGGTAAGACAGCGATTCAGGTCATAGCCTGCTATACATCCCCAACCATGTCCCAAGACTCTCACTCCACATTCCTAAGCACCCTGGAAACTATTAAGATCCAATTTAACATTCTCATACTAGGTGACTTCAAATACCCCTCCATCAACTGGGAAAACTACTCATGCACCAATACACTGGCCTAACGGTTCCTGGAATTCATCAATTCCAATGCCCTGGGACAAGCTCATTCTTACCCCCACTAGAGGAAGCAACATCCTTGACCTGGTTATTAATAACATAGGCAACTGTTACTCTACAGCAATAGTCAATTCCTCCCTGGTTAGATCCGACCACAAACTAATCACAATGGAAATCCACATCTCACCCACACCCCCCGCAAAGATTTCCACCATGAAAAACTTCTCCAAAACTGACTTTGAACTCCTAAAAACAGAGGTGGCTAACTTCCTGGCACCCATGCCAATGGAAAATAGATACATGACTGCCAAATCATACATCAAAGCACTGTACGAACACGTACATAAATGCATGGAACCTGCCATACCCAAAAGAACACTCTCCTCCAAAAAAAGGAAGCCAATCTGGTGGTCCCCTGCCATTAACAAACTCTACAACAGAATGAAGAAACTGTTGCAGGAAAAAGGTGAAGTCCCAAGACTGGAAAAATTCCCTTAGTAGCCTTAACAAAAAGTTGAGATCTCTCATCAAAACCTCCAAAGCCAGCTATGAAGACAGAATTGCAGCAGACACTAAAAACAACCACAAAGCCTTCTATAGTTATATTAAGAATCTCCATGGCAATACCCAGATTTGCTCTGAGCTACTGCACAATGGTATCTCCTATACTGAGCCAACAAATATTGGCAACATACTGTCCAACAGATTCAGTGCCAACTTTACCCCCCCCCAAAGGAGCAATCTTAATACCGGAAGAATACCAGTCACCCAGCATTACTGCAGCACAGGTTAAAGCTGCATTGTCCCAAGCCAAGAATACAGCTTCCATGGGACCTGACAATATCCCTGGCTGTGTTCTATGTGAATTACAAAGTGAACTGGCACCACATCTGTGTGCCCTGTTCACTCACAGCCTCACCTCAGGCTGTATCCCTACCAAATGGTGCACTGCTACAGTCATCCCTCTCCATAAAGGAGGAGTGACTACAGACCATGGAAATTATCGTGCTATTAGCCTGATGAATCTGATATGTAAGGCTATAGAGTGCATCATCATGGACCTAATTAACAAGGATATAGGGAATCTCCAAACTCTAGATCTCACACAATTTGATTTTGTGAAAGGTAGATCATGCCTGCTCAACCTGGTTGACTTCTTTGAGTCAGTCACAAGAGCTGTGAATGAGGGTAAGGCAGTTCATACAGCCTACCTCGATCTGGCAAAGGCCTTAGATACCATTCCTCACTCAGGAATTATTGATAAACTCACCAAACTAGGCATCAACCCCTATATCATTAGGTAGGTTGAAAACTGGCTCACAGATAGAACCCAAAGTGTGAAAGTACCGGACTCCAAGTCAGACAGCCGACCAGTCACGAGTGGAGTTCCACAGGGATCGGTCCCGGGTCCTCTCCTGTTTGCCATCTACTTATCAGAAGTCCAGGCCAAAGGAGGGACTCTGGCTGACCAAGTTTGCAGATGACTGCAAGCTGGGAGCCATTATTAACTCCCCAAGTGATGCAAACATCCTACAGAAAGGCCTCACTAAGACCAATGACTGGTGTCAAAACCATGGCCTTAAGCTTAAAGCCAAAAAAATGCATCATCCTCTTTGGGAAAAACTCAGTTCCCACTAATTACCACATCGATGGGAACCCACTGAACACTGATGGCATTATAAGAGATCTGGGGACACAGGTTGACAGCAACCTCTCCTTCAACTACCACATTGCCACTGTGGTCAGAAAGTCCTTCTATGTGGCAGATCTCATTACCAAGGGTTTTGCATCCAGGAAGAAAGAGGTCATCGTTTCTCTCTTCTCTTCCTTCATTATACCAGTCATAGAGTATAATGCCCCATTTGGCATGTACCTCACTAGACACCTGCAATGCCTGGAGAGGCCACAAAAGTAACTCATGAAGAGGATCCTAGGCCTTAAACACATGTCCTACACAGACAGACTAAAAAAACTGCAGCTATTCTCTGTCTCATATCATTTACTAAGAGGCAATCTCTGCTTGACTTACAAAGCCATGTCTGACCCAGCTCTGTCAGAAATGCTACATCTAAAGAAATCCCAATCCCTCCGCACCACACACTCCAGAGACCTCAACCTCATTACCACAATCAACAGAACATGCTGGAGGAAGAGGTTCATAACCCAGAGACTGCCCATGCTCTGGAACAGACTTCCCACACATGTCAAGCAGAGCACCTCACTGGCCCTCTTCAACAGAAATCTGGATGAGTGGATGGGAAACAGAAAGTTCACCCTGGGGATCACTCCAGTGGCTCTACTTGATAGAGGCACTGGGAACTAACGTTGGGTGGCACAATGCCAGGGCACTTCTATGGGCTAGGCTGGTAAAGGCTCCAGAGACATTAGCCTAGTACACACCTATGAACCTAAGGAAAAAAAAAACAGTGAAGAAGTTGTATCAGGAATCCAAACAATGGTAGAATAAAAGCAGTTAATAAATGCAGTGTTGAGGAATCAGTTGGGGGGTATAGGGCACATTTGTAATACCTCAGTAAAATGCAGATAATGTAAACTGGCAACATATAAAAAGGATATGTGAATAACAGGACATCATCTAATAATACAAGGCATGTATCTTGGGTGGAGATTTGCAATAAAACATTAATTAACTGAGAAGGTAGTGAATATATGTTTCATGGATCTTGGGCTACTCAAAAAAAAAAAAAAGCAGGGTTTTCCTGAATAAAAAAACAGGGTTAGAAATTCCAAGAATTTTGGAATGTAGGGGACTTCTCTCTTTCTCCAAACAGCAGGTCATAAATGCCCTCTCTACGACCAAATACACAGCATCTATGGGACCTGATAACATCCCTGGTTGCATCCTACATGGGCTCCAACATGAATTAGCATCACCACTAGGTACTCCTTTCAATCATAGTCTAAGCATCGGCTTTGTACCAGCTGAATAAAAAACAGCCACCATTATTCCCTTGCACAAAGATGGTGTTTCCACTGACCCCGGGAATTATAGACCTATTAGTCCAACTAGACTTATCTGCAAGGCCATGGAGTGAATCATCATTTTATTTATTCATTTTATTTATTTGTCATTTGTTAGTCCAACTGAGTCAGTGGCATGTTTTCAGTGGAGACCAGAGGAGAAAAGCTCCAGACAGTTATTACAAAGTTACAAAAGAGAAAAACATCTAATAGTGAAGTTTTATGCAAACTTTACAATAATGTGCTTTACATGAGAACATTAGAAATTTACAAAAGGCCTGACAATGAAGTTTACATAAACATTGCAATAATGTGCATAACATGCAGTACAAAAGTTAGAATTTTTTTATCAACAAAAACAGAAAGAGATGCAAATGAGATTGGACACTTGCTATTGCATTTGGTGGGCATTAAAAGTATGGGAGGTAGTAAGGTGGGATTTAAGTGGAATCATTGCAGTGACAGGTGTTGGCATTCAGGACCTTATCAACAAAGATATAGGAAATCTCCAAACACTTGACCCTACTCAGTTTGGATTTGTCAAGGGGAGATCATGCCTGTTAAACCTGGTGGACTTCTTTGAGACAGTCACCAAGGCCCCGGATGAGGGAAAATCTGTGCATACAGCCTACTTGGACTTAGCCAAGGCATTTGATACTATCTCCTACTCTGGCATCATTGACAAACTCACCCAAGTAGGCATTAACCCTTATATCATTAGATGGGTCACTAACTGACAGAAGTTATATAGTCAAAATAGGGGAATCCACCTCCAACAGCAGACCTGTAACCAGTGGTGTTCCACAGGGATCAGTCCTCTACTGTTTGACATCTATTTCTCTGAAGCACAAGCAAAAACAAAAGGTCTGTGGCTGACAAAGTTTTCCGATGACTGCAAAATGGAAGTGGTCATAGAATCTCCAAATGATGTCAACATCCTAAAAGAGGGTCTTACACAAACAAATGATTGGTGCCAGTCATGGCCTTAAAATCAATGCAAAAAATGTATTATCATTCCTTTCAGTAAGAGCGGTCTTCCTGCTAACTACCACATCAATAGCAACAACTTAAGTACACACTCAGTGGTGAGATACCTGGACACAAAGGTTGACAGTGGCTTTACCTTTGACCACCATGTCTCCACAGTGGTAAGAAGAGCATTATATATTGCTCATCTCATAAGTAAGGGCATTGTCTCCAGAAAAAAGAAGTTACAACTCCCTGTACTCTTCCCTCATCAGGCCAATAATTGAGTACAGTGCCCCTTTTGGTATGTACCTATAAAAGCACTTCCAGCAATTGGAGGGACCACAAAGGTTCCTCACAAGGATAATTCTAGGTCTTCAACATCTGTCCTATGGGGATTGTCTGAAATACTGGCACTTTATTCTGTTTCATACAGACTACTCAGAGGCGATCTCTGCCTAGCATAAAGGCAATCTCTGACCCTGTGTTACTGGAAATGCTGCATATCCGTAAGTCAAATAGTACATGGGTTACTCGCTCCAAAGACCTTAGCTTGGTATGTGAGATTAATAAAACTTGCATGAGGGACACATTTGTCTCCCAGAGGTTACCACACCTTTGGAACAGACTCCCACTTCGTGTCAAACAAAGCACCTCATTGACCCTCTTCAAATGCAATCTGGATAATTGGATGGGTGACCGTAAATTCACACGGGTGTTCCACCTGTGCCCTTCTTGGACAGGGGCAATGGGTGCTGATCATTGAAATAAGGGTAAGAATTTGACAGGCTTGCAAGGGCCCTAGGGCCATTAGCCTAGTAACTTCTTATGATCCTATGATCAATAAGGATCGTGGCAATTGAAATGTACAGGACTTAAGTACAGATCTTAGTAACTGTAACCTTCAACATTTTCTAAAGAATGGATAAACTTCTTTGTACTTGTGAGGAAAAAGGTTATGTATGTCAATGAGCCATCCAGATGAACAGGTTATCAGGAACATTTAATCAAAGATATTTCAAATACACACCTCCACACTCCAGATGCACTGGACAATAACCAAGTAACTTTCACATTTTAGACTTCCACTATTAGAAAACTGTTACTTATAAGGGGCAGTCCCACTGATTTTCTGTTTTGATTCAGATCTGTGTTTACATTTTAAGTCTGGCTTTTTCCACATTGTGCATCTTACTACCCACCTCAGGCAGATCCTCAACTGCTCTGTCTTCACTGCTTAACCTTCCATAAAATATAGTAGTACTGATCACATCACTGTTTTGTACACTGTACTTTTCGGTTTCTTTGTCATTCTTCTGCCATACACTACCCTTGACACTGTGGCAGTTGGCTGCAGCCCCTCTGATTCTTACTTTGAAGTGCTCATTCAGCCTTCCCTTTTCCTGAACCACCCCACGTGATACTTGAAGCTGTAACCTGTTCCACTATCTTCTCTTCTATCTCAATTTTCAGATTCTTCTGATTCCCATTTCATGCATGACAACTGACTTGTCTGTATTCAATTTCATCCCATGTGATTTCAGTTTTTCATTAATTCCTCACTAATTTGCTGGAAATCATTTAAGAGTCTGCTTGTAATGTCACATTGTCTCCATACATCAGCATTGTTGATCTGTCCCATCCAACCTGTTTGCTAATGTAGTCCATGACCAGTATAAATAGGAATGGGATCACAGCTGAGCTGTGATGTCCACTCAGTCCCACTGGGAACCCCTCTTGGAGTCTGAACACTGTTCATACTTTGGCATTGAATACTTGTATAAAGCTTACATTATTTCTACCAATGTTTCTGGCACTTTGAACCATCACAGGACTGCTCGCATCAGCTTTCTATGAAACACTGTCATACACTTTAATAAAGTTTTTTCTGCACTGTCTGTCTATCTGCAAACATCATGTCGGTTGTGGTGCATCCTGATCTGAAACTGAAGTACTCATCCCCCATCTTACCTAATGTATATTCGTTTATCAATCACTGACTCCAGCACTTTCATGCAATGTAACCAGAGTTCGGTACCTCTATACGGTCCACAGTTGTGAATGACTACAGAAAAAAATGCAGCATCAGAGAAATGAGTGTGAGATGATTCACAAAGACATTCTTCTCCTGCTTAAGCTGACTGTCTGAGACTTCAGGTTGCCATGTAAGATATAAACCAATAAACTGAGAAGCTTTGAGATCCTAAGTGTTGTCATTGTGTACCAATTCTACCAGTTATACCAAACAAGGTTAATGGGGACTTTATATATAGTTATTCTAGATTATGTCACTGGGAACCAAAATATGTCACACTATGGAACATGTATGCAGAGATCCTCATGAGAAAGCCACAGCTAAACACTCACATTCCTGGACCACTAACCTCAAACAAGACAGCACAAGTCTGAAAATACACAACAGACAGACATATACACACACACGAACAAGCAAATACTCAGATAATTCCTACTTATCAGCATAATGACACAGTATAATGTATTCAGTTTAAACAAACATAACTGAAACATAAGCCAAAAACGACAGAAGATCCCATGCAAGAAGTTAATAACTACCCACCCAAATCACAATTAAAATAGTAAATGTGTGAAATAAACAAATAAATAAAACCCATTCTACAAAATATTATACTAAACCAGTACTACAGAACATTACTGTTTAGTCAAAAACATGGCAGCAAAAGTACACTAAACACATGATTTGTACATATTTCTTTCTCAACATTTAGCTATAATCACTAACTTATCACAGCTTGACAGTTTCTCCAAAATAAAAAAAGTTGTACTTACCTTTCATACCCAGCAGTTTTCAGGTAAACATATGGTTCATATAGTCTTCTGGAGATGGTGTTCTTCTACAAACATTGACTTCCAAATAATTCCTTCAAACCATGTAGCCAATCTCCATGTAACAAAGCATGGCTCAAAAGGACTATTCTCCATTTTACAAGAGAAGTAATATAAAATAAATTGCTCTAAACTCTCCTGCAGCTTTTCCCTGACTGTGTGTTCTCATCTGAGCCAAAACTCCTGCAGAAAGTTCAGAACATGCCTCATCTTCTGCAAAACCATACCCCCACCAATAATGCACTCCACACCACTTTTCATAAAGTGAAACTACAATCCCATCATTGTGAAGCATTGACAGAATGGGAATCTATCAGACATCAATAATAAATCTGTCTCCAGTGCCTTGTTAATGTGAATGCAGACATTTTCATCTCTTTTAACTGCCTCACCAAGATGAATGGAGAAGTTTTTATTCCCTTTCACAGCTATGGTGGAATTGTTTTTACTACTAAAAAAATTTGCTTCAACTGAATATTCAAGGGATTACTGAACTCCAAAGCTAGGATTGATGAGACCCAGTTTATAGTAAATCACATAGAAATTCATGTACAGTGAGTTTCCTTACCATTTAGTAAAACACTGCATGAGAAAGATGCCATTATTCGTATAGCAAATATAAAATGTTACTCAGAATGACAAATTTTATTACTGAAAATGAAATAATTCATAAAAATTATGAACTGTGTGTGAAGACTGAGATGAAAACTGGCAAAAACATTTTGAAATACATCTATCCAGTACAGACCAAAACATACACATGCATCTGTATCTATCTGTCTACCCTCTCTCTCTCTCTCTCTCTCTCTATATATATATATATATATCTACACACACTGACACATGCAAATATACAGACACGTATACGTGTACATATTTGTATACACACAAACATGCACATACATACAATGCACCTTCATATATTTTACATATATTATATACACAGATGCGTGTGTGTGTGTGTGTGTGTGTGTGTGTGTGTGTGTGTGTGTGTGTGTTTGTGTGTGTGTGTGTATAGGTTTACTATCAAAATTTAGAATGAAGGTTCTGCGAACACAGGAATGCTGAATGGCAGTTGGCTGATTCCCGTGTTTCCGAACGTTATATATACACATACACACACACGCACACACACTGATGTGCAACAGATATACATATACGGATCCCTATCAGATGATCAAAGTTTCAAAAATTTTAAATTCTTATGGTCAAGACCAAATATTTGAAATTTTGAAGTTTCAAAAGTTTTGAATGCAGATCGCAGTACAACACAGATCTGGAAATTTACCCTTTTCCTCACTGTAGTGCGATCACAGAGTTGGTATATTTAATTAAGGGTGTGTGGAGGATGCAGGGGGCTTGCCCAATGCAAAACTGCAAGAAAAAAGAAACGTATTTATTTATTTTTTATGTTTGAATATTCAAAAATTCACACAAATATGTATGCACATACTCTGGACACACACACACACACACACACACACACACACACACACACACACACACACACACACACACACACAAGATATACATATATGTGTATAGATGCATACGTAGATATATATTTTGGACACATAGACAATCATACACACAAACTTGTATACATATACATACATCCATACACACGCACACACACAGACACATATACACTTGAACATTAGGTATTTTTCTCAGTATTTAAGGCTGTCGATACTTAGGTGTTTCAGTCAGCTGCCATACACCCATATTTAATGTACTATATGGAGTTCCTCAAAGCCCTATCTGTATGCCCAGTCTCCTACAGGATACTGAGAGGCGATCTATGCCAGGCATACAAGGTATGCTCGGACACAGCTCTGATGGAACTGTCTCACATCTGCAAAATGAACAGCATTAGAACCCCTAGATCCAAGGATTTAAATTTTGCTTGTGACACAAATAAGACATGTTGATAAGACAGATATGCATCTCAGAGGATACCTGTACACTGGAACAGGTTCCCCATTTATGTGAAGAAGAATCCATCCCAAACCATACTTAAGCATGACCTTGACCAATGGATGGGAAATCGGAAATTCAACCTGGGTCTGGCCCTCGTGTCTCTGACTGACTGAGGCTGACAGTAATGCCCAAAGTAACATATCCCACCCCCACATAACCTCTAGAAACTTCCTAAATAACATCTCACCCTCTTAATATACGCCCATAATACATAGTGACACAACTGGGTTGGATCGCATGACTGGGCTTATAAAGGGCCTGGTGGTTGTTAGCCTAGTATATAACTATCAATAAAAAAGTAACAATGAAAAAAACTAAAATTAGATATGAATCTATATCTTTAGTGCCTTCCTCCTCTTTTCCATGTTTGGCCATGGGATTTGAAAGCACTGACAGATGTCTAGAAAGAACAAGATTACAGCAAGTTGGTGTGTGTGTGTGTGTGTGTGTGTGTGTGTGTGTGTGTGTGTGTGTGTGTGTGTATATATATATATATATATATATATATATATATATATATATATATATATATATAGATATATATATGTGTGTGTGTGTGTGTGTGTGTGTGTGTGTATATATATATATATATATATATATGTGTGTGTGTGTGTGTGTGTGTGTGTGTGTGTGTGCATATGTATATATATATATATATATATATATATATATATATATATGTATGTATGTATGTATATGGGTCCCCCTTCACATGGTCGACTTTTCAGAAAGTCGAAATTCATATCACCGAGACCATATGATCGACTTTTGAAAAGCCAACCATGGGGAACCACTATCTCCATACAGTGCGGAATGGGAAATTTCCCTCTTCTGCACTGTAGTGCATTCTCGGAGTTGGTATATTTAAGTTACGGGGTCCCCTGCTAACAGTTTTTAGGTAAGTGTTCACTTTAAATGGTCGGCTTTCCAAAAGTCAATCATATGGTCTCAGACATATGAAAGTCGACTTTATTAAGAGTCGAACATGTAAAGTAGACCCATATATATGTGTGTATATGTGTATATATAGGGTAGCCCCCCCACCCAGTACAGTTTAATATTCTCTAGTAATGTTTTATATTGTCCAGTCCCTATGAAAAGGGTAAGAAAGTAGTTTATAACCTGAGTAATACCCCCCACACACACCCTAGTTTAATATTCTCACTCCGAGATCACACTACAGTGGGGGAGAAGGGCATATACACTGTCAGTAGTATTTTCAGCGATTTGGACCCTTTGTCAGAAATTTTCGGCGACATTTCATAGACCCATATATATATATATATATACACACACACACACACACACAAGTATATATATATATATATATATATATGTGTGTGTGTGTATATGTATACAGGTAAAATGAAAACAAGACTAAGAAATTATCCTAACATACTATTTATTAAAAATAATCTATTTGCAAATCATTTTTGCAAGGTTTCATGGGCAAGTGTTGCTATGGGAATGGTATACTGGAATGGAGGTGAAACTACAGTTGTTCTGCGCTGATCACTGCTTCAGTGGCACAAATTCAACAAATTTTAACTACAACTATGCTCCCAGTTTGAAAATTAAAATAACTGACTAAAAAGAAAGCAAAACCAGGAGAAGTACTTCAAAATGCCTTGCCAAGTACATGCCGCAGTTGGAGGGACCACAGTGGTTCCTGACCAGGAAAATCCAGGGCCTCAAACACCTATCCTATACAGATAGGGTAAAAGCCCTGTCCCTCTACTCAGTATGAAACAGACTGCTCAGAGGTGACCTGTGTCTGGCATACAAGGCCATTTCAGACCAAGCTTTGATGGAGTTGCTGCATATCTGTAAGACAAACTCCACTCACGCAACCCACACACAAGACCTTAACCTGGTCTGTGACATTAATAGAACTTCTTGGTTGAATAGATTTGTGTCCCAAAGACTCCCTCATCTGTGGAATAGACTCCCTCTCCATGTCAAGCAGAGTACCTCTCTTGCCATCTTTAAGAGGAACCTGGATGACTAGATGGGAAACAGAAAATATACCCCTGGGATCCCACCTGTGTCCCTGCTGGACAAGGGAAACAGGTGCTGACCTTGAGGGAACATGAGCAAAATTCTTGGCTAGGGTAATAAGGGCCTCCAGGTCAATAGCCTAGTATCATCCTATGAACCTAAATGCTGAGCATGCTGAAATTTGTAATGAATAACAAAAGCGATCAGCATTTGTTTAGAAAAGAATACATTTGTCTTCATTTTTAATTATACTATTTGATTGTGGTTGAATTTGTAGTCTACTAAACAGGATCAGGTTCAAAAACTGCAAAAATTAGTAAAATAATTAGAAGCTTTTCAGAAAACACAAAAAACAAAAGAGAGCAAGTGAAAACAAAATACAATCTGCAGCTCAACTCAGGATTCCTGTGAATCCAACTTTAAAAGTTGGTATATGTATTATTTTATCACAGAAGGAATGGATGAGAATAAAGACACAGATACTGTAAAAACCAGTGAGTAGTAAACTCAAAAGTGAAAAATACATCATCTTCTGAGAGGAACGTAAAATCAAAAGACAGTCCACAAACAAGACTGGAATTGTGGGTTTTGAACAAAGACATTGTGGGTGGGAATATAACTGACATAGACAAAGTGTGCAGTACATGGTTAGCTTAAATTCTGACCCAGATTTTAAACACTGGGAATGTCCCTTTAACAAAACCATTTTGATCAGTATGTAGCAGGAGCAAAAGGGCAGGACACAATATACTGGCCAAAACATTAGCAAACATATTTGAATCAAGGTTTATTAAAGATATGGACTTAAAATCTACTAGTGTAGTCACTTCTCCTTTTAACTTTGGGATAAGCATTATAATAACTGAATATTCCCAGACCTCTGTCACAAGGCCCTACACCTATAAGCTTATTGAGAATTTGGTCATTCTTTTATGTAAGCATACTTATGAAGAACCTAAGTCCCTGCACCTACAAACCTATTGAGAATTGTGCCATTCTTTCATGTAAGCATACTTATCATGAAGAACCTAAGGCCCTACACCTACAAGTTTATTGAAAAAGTTTTCATTCTTTTATATAAGCATACTTATCATGAATAACCTTGTTGCGTATTAACCTTAGTCAGTTAAATACAAGCCTGCTCTGTGATTCAAAATTCCCTGTGTAATAGTAAATGCACTCCAAGGACCTCTTAATAAGTTAACCAAAGTGCCCTTTTGCTTGACTAATGGACTATACTGCATATGCTAGTTATTTAGTCTTAGGAAATGACAGACAACCTGTTTATTTTTCACATCGCTTTGTTTCTGATTTTAAACTGATTGCTCTCGCTTACAAATTGACCTACCCCCAATTCCCACCCACCTCCTCTTACTATAATATCATACTTCCTACATTCACATTTCACTTGTGATGCTTTGTCCAAAACTCTCTCCAACTGACCTTAGTACTTCTATACATATACTTCTGCTTCTCATTTCCTACTGCCTTATCTCTATTCATTTTAACAGAAATCCCAACAATCTTTATCCCTCCCATACTGCTTTGCACCGTGTCCATATATAATTACAACCCTCCCAAATAGCACCCATCTATTCTGCCTTGTATCTTTTTCTTTTCTCAATGAAACCCTCATTTTTTCTTATTTTGACTACTTCTTCATACTCTAGCCTTTAATACCCCTGTATTCCCTACATTCCAGAGAAAATACCAGGACAATCTACTTCTCTTCTTATATAGAAAATACTTCTCTTCTTTTTTACCCTCTCCAGCTCTCAGAATCCATCATCACTGAATCTCCTGCTGTACTGCAACTTCTTGTTTCATTCTTCACTGCTTCTTCCCCACTATCAGACGTCTATAAAATACAGACACTACTACTTAATTATGCTACTATTCAGTTTCTCCTCTATTCTTCTCTTCCTACTATGCCATTTTGTCATCCTACCATGAATCAATAATACCTCACAACATATCACCAACTCTGTCCCAACCAACTATCCATAGTTCCTCTTTACACTCTTCTCACATCGCACTAAACCTATTTAATATTGCCCCTCACTTTTATGCCAAATATAGGCTGATTAGTTGCACTTCAACTCAAACCAAAACAAAATCAAGTGCAAGAATCCTCTCCAAACTCAAGGATGCATAACTCCCCAATACACTAAAATCCCTCTAGGAGAAGATATACACCCTAATCCTGGCTCCACCCATTACAGTAATCACAATATGAACTGGCACCTCACCTAAGTGTCATGTTTAATCATAGCCTCACCTCAGGTGTCGTGCCCACTGAGTGGCGCACAGCTACAGTTATCCCACTCCACAAGGGGGGATCCACCTTGGTTCCTGGAAACTACCGTCCCATCAGTCTGACAAGCCTTATCTGCAAGGCCATAGAGCATATTATCATGGAACTTATAAACAAAGACATTGGCAACCTTCAAACACTGGACCCCACCCAGTTTGAGTTCGTGAAGGGACGATCTTGTCTCATGAACTTGATTGACTTATTCGAATCAGTCTCCAGAGCCATGGACAAGGGTAAGGTGGTCCACACAGCCTATCTAGACCTTGCCAAGGCCTTTGACACCACCCCCCACTCTGGAATCATAGATAAACTTACTAAGCTGGGCATTAATCCCTATGTCACCCAATGGGTTGCTAACTGGCTTACTGATAGATCCCACACTGTAAAAGTAGCCGACTCCAAATCCAGCTCCAGACAAGTGACAAGTGGAGTACCTCAGGGTTCAGTCCTGGGACCGCTCTTGTTTGGCATCTACTTCTCTGAAGTACAGGCCAACACTAAGGGACTCTGGATAACAAAGTTTGCAGATGACTGCAAACTGGGAGTCATTATTGAATCCCCAAATGATGTGGATACTCTACAAAAGGGCCTTACAGAAACAGATGCTTGGTGCCAGGGACATGGGCTCAAGCTCAATGCCAAGAAATGTATAGTTATCCCCTTTGGGAAAAAACATGTATCCGTGAATTACCATATAGGTGGCAGTACACTAAACACCGAAAGTTTGATAAGAGACTTAGGGACACAGGTGGACAGTGGTCTCATCTTTGATAACCACATCACCACAACAGTCAGGAAATCCTTCTATGTGGCACACCTCATCACTAAGGGCTTTTCATCCAGAAAAAAGGAGGTCATTGTCCCACTGTACTCATCCCTCATTAGACCCATTATAGAATACAATGCCCTGTTTGGTATGTACCTCTCAAGACATCTGCAACAACTCGAAAGGTCACAGAAATACCTCACTAAAAGAAACACAGGCCTAAAGCAGATGCCCTACGCTGACCGCCTTAAAAAACTCCAGCTATACTCTGTCACATATCATCTACTCAGAGGCAATCTTTGCTTAACATACAAGGCCATGTCAAACCCAGAGCTGTTGGACATGCTACACTTAAAGAAATCCCAATCCCTCAGAGCCACACGCTCCAGAGATCTAAACCTTGTCATCACAATAAACAAAACATGCTGGAGGGATAGGTTCCTGACCCAGAGACTCCCCAGACTCTGGAATAGATTGCCCATACATGTTAAGCAGAGTGCCTTTTTGGTCCTCTTCAAAAGGAACCTTGATGATTGGATGGGAGAAAGGAAATTCACCCCGAGGATCACGTCAGTCGCCCTGCTAGAAAGGGGTCCAGGGAAGTAAATAGTGTGGGAAGAAATAGCCAGGGAATTGTTAGGCTAGGCTTGTATAGGCCCTAGGCCTGATAGCCTAGTGCCAACCTATGAACCTATGAACCTATAAGTCTCTCCCAGACACACTTCTAAAACCCAAGAACAGCCAGTCCCAAACTCTGGTGATCTAAATTTTTCTGTAATAAATGTTAGAAGTATAAGAAATAAAACTGCTGAAGTACATATTTGGATTTCCCAACATAAGCCTGATGTTCTTGCTGTAACTGAAACTTGGCTTAAACCCAGCATAAATGACTCAGAAGTTATACCTCCTGGCTATAATATAATCCTTAATAACCATATATTGCTTTAACATTTCCCAACACCTATCACTTTTCCCCTAAAAGCAAACCAACACCAAAATTCAATTCAGCAGAGCTTCTTATTGACGTCCTCAAAGTAAAGAGTTATAAACAAATATGTGTTACTGTCCTTTATATCCCTCCTGGCGACAATACAGCTATACTGGAAGATATCCTACAATGGATAGCCATAACATTTCCACAAGATAAAATATTACTAGGTGATGTGAATGTCAATTGGATGGACATAAGCCCTAACTGCCCTACATCTAGGTTGAACTTATATGGCTTCACACAACTAATCAAAAGCCCCACACATTATAGCAAGACATCCAAATTATCTATTAGACTGGATCCTAGTATCAGACCACAGCAAATATTCCACCACAGGTACAATGTCAAACTCTCTCAGTGATCATCACCCAATCTATATGAATCTATATGACTATCTCACACATCCAGTTAAACAGCAAATTTATAAAATTACACGTAATTTTTTCCAGGTTTCACCCAGAAATGTTGATTACAACACTATCATCTCTTAACTAGAACTTCCTTAAAATCCTCACCTTAGACGATATCTCTAAATAGACTTTCATTTCCTAGAAGGAAGAGACTGAAAACAAATAATGCAATTTGACTATCCAAAAAGAGTAGAATGCTAATGCAGGATAGAGAAAAAACATGGAAAAACGTCAACAATATAAAACACCTCAATATCCTGAAAACTTCAGAAGGCTTTGCAATCAGACTAAAAAGGAAACAAAAGAGGACAAAAACTAGACTATAATAACTGTCTGACTAATACTAAAACACAACACTAAACATTTTTGGACATCCATTAAAGAAATATTAAATCCTGACCAAAAATTCAATTCAAATACCTCTCCAAATAATTCACTATACAAAACTGCAATACAGTTCAACTCTTATTTTATAGACAGTACAGCAGCTCTATCTAAGGATTCCTCTACATCTAATCTCTTCCCTTTCCAACAGCCACATATTACCATATCCACTGTCTACATATCATAATAGTTGTACAAGTGTGTTTGTGCAGAATCATCTCTTATCACTCTATATCACGTTATGTCAAAGGCATGGGATTACTGGTGGTATAATTCTGATATTGTCCATGATTGTGGTTAATTCTTTTAATATTATCCATGAGCCTTATCTGTGTCCCACTTGCTAGAGACCTCTGCTGAGACTGCACTCATATTCAGCCAAATCAGTTTGCACAGCTCAACAATATGCACCTTACCCCAACTGGATGTCAGATCGCTGATAGATGTCCTCTGCATTGTTCATGTAAGGATGCTTATCTCAGACAGACATCCTCCCCACTGCAATGCCACCTTGTCTGACAATCACATAATACACATTTTTACTATGCAGTCCTTACTGTACTATATAGAAACGTGATTGGTGCTGCTGCTGCTACTACCGTCTTCCATTGGCATGCACTCATCTGCTGTACATTAGGTTGTTTCACATGTCCTCTTTCTCTGTGTGCATTCCTACAATTCATGTGTGTCTCTATTCAGTACACAGACTTCCCGAGTATTTATTTTACATGGCAGTATATGCAAATGTTCCAAAACCAACTAGTTACCACCTCCATTTCCGCCCTTGCACATACTCTTTTTCTATACCTTTTACTATTTCAACTACCCTTTCTCCCACTCTTCCCCTCAAATCTCTTTGCATGCACCTTATCTCAGTTATAATACCCCTACTGCACCTCTCCTACTTCATCCACACTTCACCCTACCTCTCCCTCCTTGCATCTATTATCATACCTGTAACTTAACACCTACTCTACAAATATTCCCTTTCTTCCCCTCTTATACACATGCTCCATGCTTCCTCAGTTCTCATTCCTTAGCCTCCCCCTCTTCCTTACACCTGCCCTCATCTTGACTAACTCCAGTCCTCCTTCCTCACCCTGCTCCTTCGGTGTAACAGCCTTTATCTAGACTAACTTACTTCAATACAGATACCTGCTCCCACTTCTACTCCTTCTCTCAACTCCTTCTTTCCTTACACAAAGCACCTGCTCTTCTAAATTTCAACATTGCCAACAAATAGCTCCCTTTTGTACTATAACTACAAATAATCTACCAACTTTTCTACACCTTTCCCCCTTGTGAAATCTTACATTTCACTCTTATACACTTTCTTTTCAGCTCAGCACTGTTATCTTTGACTCTAACATTTCCTGTCTCCCACTACAATTTCTTTATCTGAATCTTAACTTTAACAACTATATAGTCTCTGTCTACTACTAAACTTGCTAACTCCAACAAAGTTAACTATTGACTCTCACAATAAATATACTCTCTTATCCTATAGAACCTTCTCAGTAAACATTTCTACAAACACAATTGTCAAGTTTGTATGATAACTACACACTAGATTTATGTCTCCAATAGAAATAATGGTTTACAGCTTATTAGCTTCACCCATATGCCTGCTCTCTGTGGATCATACTGTAAGAAATTCTGATATTCTTTGTAAAATATCAATTTATTAGTAATGGTTGTAATATCTCTGTTATATTAATGTATGTGTACACCTTAACTGCCCATTACGTACATACTGGCTATTGTCTTGCTCTTCTTTATTTCTATGTTGATATTACTTTCATATTTTATGTTGTTATATTTTATAGTTATACTGTTGTTGTTTTCTTTACTAGAGCATTTCTCCAAGGGCCTCCACTGAAAATGGTTTTCTGACCCAGTTGGACTTTCCCGGTCACCAAATGTCAAATAAATAAATGCACCATTATAGATCATTTAGACAGTTTCAGTACAGAATGTCAGGAATGGGATATCATAACACTCTGCATTGTACATACACTGTCCTGTACTGTGTTTGGACCAAATACTTCACATTCATACCTCTCAATTGTCCAGATGTTCACAGGATGTCCAGATGTGTTCCTCATCAAATTTGTGGCTTTCTGCCACGTTATAAGGATGATTTCAGGACTGGTGTGACTCAGTATGACTTAATTTGAGTTCATACCTCTCAAATATCCAGATTTTTGCAAAATGTCCACATTTTGTCTCACATTTTGATCTTTTCCTCAT